>NC_089317.1:9964695-10117195 GCF_036669915.1 Pocillopora verrucosa
AATGTAGGCCTGCCTGCATTTAAATTGTCTATGCATGCTTAAAGTAGCACCTGGTATACTGGCAGTTTGTACAGTCATGTGACAACCAATTTTCTCAGCTTAATGGCTTACCAAAATATTATAGTCTAAAATGGAGACCAGGCACATCTTCCTTGAAAATCATAAATCATCAGCAGTCTCAAAGTTTTGCAACTGAATCCCTATCTATAACAGTTTTTTCAAACATGTGTCAAAAGTAAATACACGGTACATGTCAGATGCCCTCAGTATGCATTAGACTTTTCCCTGTGCTTTGTATTGGGTCCAGACTTGCATCAATGACTGTCAGCAAGGTGTTGGCAACCTTCAGTTGAATGTTGGTAACTTTAGGTTGATTATTGCCATAAAAAGTTTATGATTTACAACCCCTGATAATTGTATTGAAAGATAAAATGAACTCTTAAAAGTCTCTGGCCCTTTTATGTGAGTTCAGCAAAATTTCTGGGCAGTTCTCTTCCAACACTCACTTTGGCTCTCAGCCTGGTCGCCGTTTTGGATTTTTAACTTTCTCCTAATCCCCCTCTGAATTTTGCATGGTCTCAAGTAAATTAGTTCATGTCGTTTTGACTTAATTTTATCGGTGGCTCCTAAAGGAGCTGTTTGTTTGCTAAAAGAGAGACAAATTTGATTAAAAAAATCAATCATCAAATTTGACCGGTAACAGCTGTCCCTCTCATGGCATGTTAACCATCACTATCAGGTTTCACCAAAGTCTTCTCCCACAAACTGCTTCTAGTTCTTTAACGTAACCCCCGCTATCATGGATCATTTTACATAAAAAAAGATATATCATTTATACATATACAACATGAATGCACAGGGAATGCTTTCCTGCCTTTTTAGTTTTGGTGGCATTTTGAGGAATTTCAAGCCTTTATAATAAGTTTTACATCAAGTTTTGAATGCAAAAATGCACATATATGCCTTGGTCCGTTTTGTAAAATGTAAATATGGTGTCTAACAAAGCTATTTCACCACCTGTCGCTAACCTGTTGGTTACCTCTCTGTGGCCTGTCAGTTAGTGTCAGCCAACTGTTGACTGACTGTGACTGACAGTTGGCCATCTGTCAGTGGAGGGGAGGTGTTCTTCACAATTACCATATTAGTGACTTTTTGTACATTAATGGTTGATTATGGCTAAAATGACACTTTTATCATTTCTTTGCAATACCCTATTCTGTGGAACCTTCATTAGAGGGACCATATCACAGTTGGGCATGAGCATCAAAACGCCAATTCTAACTATTTCAATGAACTGCCATCTTGGATTTTGATCTTCATGTAAATATATGGCTTGGAACACATCAAGACAGATTAGAATACCTTTTCAGTGACTAACCAAATTTTCTCCTGCTATATTTTGAACAAGAAAACCTCTATTAATGGGTAATTTGAGTTATGAACAGTAAAGGTTGAAGAGATGCTCTTTCGGAACCTTAAGAGTTCACTCACTGTGATAATTTTTACCGTTCACAGCTGTTTTGGAGTAAGTTCATTGTGAATAAGTACTTTTATAATATTTTTCAGCTTCTAACAAAGGCATTCATAAGAATAAAGTCCTGATCGATATGGTTACTGGTTGTGTTGCATCTGAACAACCATGCATCAAACAACAGTGCCCCACAATTTGTGGCTTGTTTTAATTTCCAGTAGAGATATGTATGTTAGAACAAACCCCCCACGGGTCTCATGTAATGAAGGGACAAAAATACCATAATGCATCATGTTTTTTCATCACATGAAAACAAAGCCTTCAGTTCGAGCATAAAATGTAGAGAAATTAGTACAATTTCATGGCAGAGGGGTGATTAATGGTGCTGCAAATAGGTTCAGTTCCTCCTCTTACAGTTAAGTTGATGCAGGTTGGATTTTCTGGGGTTTTGACCATGGCAAGCTGAGTTATGAGTGCTTTCGTCACTAACCTTTGTTATGAAGGTACTTCATGTCTTATGTGTCACAATTAATTTATGGGATTAACTCAACTTAGTGAGTAATTTGACATTTCTTGTAGATATCGTTTGGTAAATTTCCATGAATTGTGCTTTCTGGTATGAAGCGCACAGATGTGGATTTATATGTCATGAAATTTCTGCCGTGCCCCAGGCTGTCATTTGACCTTTGTACAAAGTCTGTTCTAACCCAGTCCTTTTTCTCTTTTTCTCTTTTTCTCTGCACAATGATGATGGTTATTATTTATAAATCGTATTTGATTCTATTGTGTTAAGTCACTTGAATGTGTCTGGTAATATAGCACAAGTAAAACAAGTAGATAAATATTACCCATGGATTTGAAACATAAATACACAAAATACATGAAATTCTCTATTTAACCTCCCCCTCCTCCCCTTTCCCCCCCCCCCCCCCAAAAAAAAGGAAATTATTTTCTAGATTCAACTACACACTAGTTGGTTACTTTCTTGAACTAAAATTACCATTCAATTAGTTTTCATTTGATCATCATAAACCAACACCCTTCGAAATTACTGCTAAGGCAATTGCAACAGTCAAACAGTTCAATCAGTATTAATAAATATGACTTCCTGTCCAACTAGTCCACATGAAGCCTTGTGTAATGCCTAACTTTGTTGGTGTCAGTGAAGTACTCTAGGACAGTTGAGTAAGTGCACATCATCAGGTTGCTGGTTTGTTTACTACCACAGATGCATATAATTTTCTAGTTGCAAAACCAAATTTATCTCAAACCCAGAGTCCTCTTGGCTTTGTGCAGGTGTTGTGCTCATGTTGTTGTTGTCACTCATTGTGCTAAAATTTGTGTATTAACAAAAGCAATGCTGCAATCTAGGCATGCCCCCATTCAAGTTATCTTCAAATGCTTAAAGTAGCACATTGTATGCCGATGGCTACATACGGTCATGTGATAAACCAAAAAGGCAGCAACATCTTCCTTGCAAATCATAAATGCATCAGCAGTCTCAACTTTGCCATGAAATCCCTATTTATAACAGGTTTTAACATGGTCAAAAGTACATGTACTTCCATACAAATCTTCTGAGCAGAAATTAGCCTTCTTTAAGGTTGGCAGTTTTTGACCTGATGTCTTGTTTCTTTATTAACAGCAGAACAGGTACAACTAGAATCATCTTACAGTGGAAGCAATAGGACTGCAAAACGTGGTTCCTCTTTTGACTTCTCATGGAACTACTCTGGTAACTTACACAGAGTTGAATGGGGAACGAAAGAGAAGGGAATAATTGCTCTAGATGTCCTTCTATTTATCCTTGATAGAAATGGGCGTCTCATCCCTAATGTATCTCAGTACAATGGCCGTCGTTTTGGCAGCTGGAATCAACATTCACCTGGGCAAGTCATGTTCACTCTAAAGCCTATTAAAGCAGTTGATAACCAGGTTTTCCTCTTCAGATTTGTCCCAAATAACCCTTTGGCTCCAGATGTGTTTGATATGGTGCAATTAATTGTGAAAGGTAAGATTTTTGATTATGTGATGAGTTGTTGTTTCATCATGGAGGGTAGTATAAATTTTCAGAATGGGCAAGTAATGCTAATGAATTTCAACAATTCTGATGGGAAATAACTTCAATGCACGCTGCAAACAAAAAAGTATTCAATGAAAAGTGATGTTGTGGCTTTGCCCTTAATAGAGCCGTCACAACAGTTTCCTCCTTTACGGTGTTGATAATAGGAAAAGTTAAATGCATGAAAACACAGAGTTTAGAGCAGAGAAGGTTTTCTTGATCAAGACCTTTAGGAGGGTTTTCAATTTTTTTGATGGCTGTTTTAAAAATGAACAAACCAAAGAAACTGAAACTTATGTGCTTCTGTTAACTGATTCCCAATAAGAGTATCCACTGCCACACCTCTCTCAGCAACCACCTCTTTATGGTATTACCATATCCTAACGGGTGTCCTTTGCTAACAAAATCATTAAAGCACTATAGAAGCATAACCATCACAAAGTATTCTATTGTTAATAGAAAGGTTGTGGAATGTATTGTCTGGCTAAAATTGTTCTGTTTTAGCTTGACCTAATTGCAAACTGCACAATGTTTCTTAGAGCAAATTAATCAGGTAACAAATCTGGCCATGCAAGTAAAACTTCTGTTTAATTTCAATCCTGGGGGTTGGTCTTTAAAACCTCGTGGAATTTTCCAATATTCCAATAACAGTTGAACCTGCATTAAGTGGCACCGTATTGAATGGGTGCTTGTCAAAGTCCCAAAATTTGTTCCTCATAATTACAGCAATTTTCATCTCTATTATGCAGTTACCTCTTTTAAGCAGTCACTGTCACCCTTGACTGAGTCCTGACAGCCTGTCTGTATTGTCTTCCACCTGTGTTGAATGGTCACTTACAGCAGAACCACTCAAATTAAACTAGAAATAATCTTTCATGCAAAATTTAATCCATAATATCCTGAAATCAATATTTGGTAGTGTTATTGAGTGACTTTTTGTACATTAACCCTTTAACTCCCAAGATCTGACTGCTAATTCTCTTCTCTGGCTGCTAGACATTTCCTTGTAAATAAGTGATAACAACTTTGACTGGAGAAGTTTGAGTATTCTCATTACCTGTTCGCCAGGGAGAAGGGTGAAGTTACTTGTTGATCACTGCTGGGAGTTAAAGGGTTAAGTAGTCAATTATGGCATAAAGTGACACTTTTATCATTTCTTTTACTCTATTCTGTGGAGCCTGTATTGAAGGGACCAATTGTCACAGTAGGGCATGTCTAAGCATCAAAACACAAATTCTAACAATTTCAATCATCTGCCATCTTGGCACATGGAACACATCAAAACAGATGAGAATACTCCAGTTTAGCGATCGACTAAGTTCCCTGTTGTTATATTTTGAACAAACAAATCTATATTGATGGGTAATTTTAAGTTATGGACACTAAAGTTTGAAGAGATTCTCTTCTGGAATCATAAGAGTTCACTAATGCTGCAATAATTTTACCTTTCATGGCTGTTTTGGAGTAAGTTAATTGTGAATAAGCACTTTTTACAATGATTTTTTCAGCTTATAACAGAGGCATTTATGAGAACTATGCTTAGGGCTCAGTGCATACAATCCAAATGAATATTAAAGTCCTGATCAATTTGGTTACTGGTTGTGTTGCATCTAAACAAACATGCATCAAACAACTATGTCTCACAATTCTTAGATTGTTTTAATTTCCAGTAGTGATATGTATATTAAGAAGAAATCTGTTGGGATCTCATGTGATGAAGGGAGAAAAATACCATAATGCATCAGGTTCTTCATCACATGAAAACATGGCTTTCACTTTGTGCAAGATATGCAGAGAAATGTAGTACAATTTCAAGGCAGAGAGTTGATCAATGGTGCTAGAATAGGTTCAGTTCCTCCTCTTATTGTTAAGTTGATGCAGGGTGAATTTTATGGGGTGCACGTGCCAGACTATGGCAAGGTAAGTTAGGAGTACTTTTGTACCTAACAGTTGAGTTAGCAAGTTTGAAGATAGTGCTTGTCTTATGCCTCACAATTACTTTATGGGATTAGCTCAACATAGTAAGTAATTTGAGCGTTCTTGTTGATATCATTTGTTAAATCTCCATTCTCTGTGCCCTCCTGGTACTTTGCTGACAGATGTGGAATTATAAGTCATATTGTGAAACTATCAGTATTTTTAATTCCTGTGGTGTTTGGAAACATGCTGTTTTTCACATGCAGCTTATGATGGTGCAATTTAGAACTCGGGTATCTTCAATTTTGGAATATTAATTTTTACAGCTGCATTACTTTGTTATTCATAATCTTTGTGATCTAAGCCCAATCAAACTCAGACAGCTGTTAGGTTTATATCTAGGAAGTCTTTGGACCAACATATCACTCCTTTTGGTGACCACTGATGCCAATTTATGTCAACTTTCTAAAAACTGGAAATGGCTATGCCAATAGAAACAAGAAGGTGTCCTATGGAATCTCAAGAGACTTGCAGCAAAACATATTTTGCCCTCGGCAGACCTGTAGTTGAATTTCACTGACCAATAATTTTGATTTTTTTTTTAACTTAAAAGGGGCTTCAGCACACTGTGACAGAACTTGCTAAGGGTTGTTGGTCAGTTGTAAGCAGCAATGATTGCTTAAACCACGAGCCCTTATCTGTTTCAGTTAGAATTTTGCAATTGCCTATCCTCATCAAATTTCTTTAATCTCTTGTGCTTACTGCCAGGCTTCTTTCACACTTTCATCTTATTACTCCTCTTCTTTTATCTTTCCCCACTCACAGTTTAGTCCTAGATGCAATTAGATAGCAAAGATTACCTTGTGCAACTTGAATCAGATGTTTCTGGAATTATAATTCAATAACCAGGATTTTTTTGCTGCAAAAGCCCCTTCTTATTCATTAAGGGTGATACTACAATTGGCTATTCACACTTTGGTGGGCTAAAGAATCCAGTTTGAAAATATGTTTTTGTAAGTAACCTAAGCATTTCAACATGTTACTAAACTTTTCACCGGAAACTCTCACCTTTTTGGAAAATGAGGAATTTAGCTAAATTACTAGTCACCTCCCATTAGGAACCACTGACTGGCATGGTATTCTAGGTTTGCTCATGTGGGAGGGTGAGTTGTGTTGTTTCAGGAGCAAAATCTTAAAAATTTTACTTATAAATCTTTTGATGCAATGAAATGTCATTTTAGTTTGCACACATGTAACACATTATCACAATTACTTTATGTTTCAAACCCTGACGCTCACTTTCACTGTTGTGACATGTGGATAAAAAGCAAGCTGGATGAGTTCCTTTATTGTAACCCTTTTGTTTTACTTTTAGGTCCTCCTGTTGTTGAGATCGTCCCTCCTGCACTGTCCACTTTAAAGGGTGTTACAGCAAGTTTTACCTGTAATGTGAAGGGTTTTCCTTTGCCAAACATTGTGTGGATGAAGCAGACTGGTTTCGGTGAAAATGAGATTTCTGCTAGCGGCGTCAATGTCCAAATAAACTCCCATAATGATTCATCTCAGTTAATCGTGCAGAATACTTCAACCACAGACTCAGGCTATTATATCTGCAAAGCTTCAAACTTCGTATCTAATACTGCAAGAGCCTTCCTTGGAGTTGTATGTAAGTTTCTTCTTGACATGTAGAAACCCCTATGTAAGCTAAAATAGCCTTATAAATGCAACCTTAATCCAGAAGCCAGTACTGAAAAATTGCAGTTTTGCCCTCTTGATCTCAAGAGTGTTAGTTGGTAACTTTACATCTTTAAGCCCTCTTTTTAATCAAATGAAGAATTTTTGGTTTGGTTGAGTTAATGACTGCATTTCGACATTATTATCAGTGTAAATGTAAAAGGTTAGTCGTCAAACGTTCTTTCATGTGTGTATTATTCTCAACATATCTAACGTATCCTTTGAAGAGGAATGTAAATTGAAAGGAAAAAAGAAAGAAAAAGAAAACGATCGAAAAAGTTTACATACATATGGCCAGGACTCGAACCTTAAACCTCCCAACTAGAGAGGAGTGGGTATATTAATTGCGCTAGGTACGCAGAGCATGCTAAGTTGAAAAGTTTGCATTTTAACAATTAACATTGATGACCATTATTTTTATAAATCTACCCATTCTATTAATTTCTGCCCAGTCCCTTGCCGTCAGTTAACCTTTGTGCAAACTCTGTAGTAACCAAGTCCCTTTTTTGCCACAATTTTGGCATCGATAAGAGCTGTCCATAAACCCCTCTGCATTTTACACCACATTGCTTTTTTACTACAATACTTTGCATCTATACCACAGTAATACCCAAGTCCATGGCTGTACCCGTTTCCATAGGTGCACTCATGTCCATAGTTGCTCTTGTGTCCGTAGATGCACTCCTACCCGTAGGTGCACCCGTGTCCATCTCTTTAGCTGGATGTGCATCTGAACAAGGATTGCCATTTTATTTTAAGAAGTGCTGAAATTTTTTAGTGTATTTGAAAGCAAATTGAAGTACATCAAGGGGTACCATGGGGCAAAATGTGAGGGATGATTTGCGAAAAAAAATGTTTTTGAAAGAGGTTTCTTAATCTTAATTCTTTTTCAAGATGCAACTTCGTATGAGGATCCTGATTTGTGTCCCACAAGTTTTGATGCAACCAAAGGCGAGTCTGTCCTAATGTGCTGTCCTGTCCAGGGGTTTCCACCTCCTCAAGTTAGCTGGGAACTGCCAAATAGAACTCGGGTTGAAACAGGAAGCACTATTTTGCATGTCACAGTCAAGACTGAGAAGGACTTTGGACGCTACAGGTGCATTGCAAGGAGTCTGGAAAAGAATGTCCTAATGGCTAACATCACCATTCATAAGAGAAGTAAGTACAAACTTAAGATTTAGGTGAAATTTGCATCACCTCCTCTCCAGGGAGACATGACTACTGGTGAAAGAATCATAAACTACCCGGCTGGGGTAACGCCATTATTTTCCTATGTTTTGATAGAAACACTTGATTAGATGTTAAATAAATAGAGTAGCATTGACTGTGTTCTGTTCTGTTGTAAAGCACGCAGGAAGCGGCTAGAGTTAGAAAGAAGTGTTGGGAGAAACACGAGACGTATTGTGATAGCCTTCCAGGTTGACATCTATGCAAATATTATAGGTTACACTTTGATTGCAATTTCTCTGTCAATGCGCTGACATCATCGGCTAGTCCATGTATTTCAAGACAATATCCTTGGATTCGGTTCCCATTCATGTACTTGCGGATCAGTTCACGACTTTCTTAACATTATTCAATTCCTTGTGACTCAATTTCAGTTTTGTCTTGAGCTTAAGAATGAGTTCCTATTTGAGTAGATATCAGAAGAAGTTTTCGAGTATCCTTCACGGTTGGTTCTTCTCTTTATCTGTGATCCTATATTTTCTAACAGACATACGAATCGGCTGTTTCTTTTATTTGTTTTTTGACAATACTTGTTGAAAACGAAAAAGCATCCCTGAAATTTTTTGCGTTCGATGAAGGAGGACGCAGTTCATAATCTTTTGAGTCCTTTGCTTTGAAGAGTGACTTTTTTTAAGAGTTTTTCGTCGATCGTCTGCAGTTTGGAGCGGATATCTAAAGACTATGTCGTGGTTTTCATAATGGTCTATGGATGGTAGTCTGTAAAGCAGATATCTGAAGACTACACGCGGTTCGACGGTAGTCTGAGCTATTATTATTATCAAGGTCTTAAAGGGATGTTCCACTCTGTAGCCATAAAAACGGTGTATTCCATTGGAGTTGAAGATTTCAATTACACCTGATAGATTACACTCGGTTGTTCTAATATATCACTACAACGTGTGATCAAATGCAAGTGGCTACCGAGTACTACAACTCAGTTTTGTTTCGTGCTCGTTTGACTTGTTTGATTTGATACAATGAAAGGATCACTTGGCACGAGAAATTTCCTTTTTTCATTGCGAAATTTCTGGAAATCGACAAGCAA
Organism: Pocillopora verrucosa; assembly: GCF_036669915.1. Lineage (NCBI taxonomy): Eukaryota > Metazoa > Cnidaria > Anthozoa > Scleractinia > Pocilloporidae > Pocillopora > Pocillopora verrucosa. The sequence goes on from NC_089317.1 coordinate 9,974,152, forward strand.
AAACCTTGGTCACGGACTAATGCACCATCTCTTGTCAAGGCAAGTATGGCTAACTCTTAAGAGTCTCAACTTGCTCGCTCCGAGGTGAGGACATCGTGGGAGAAACCATCTAAGACGGCTAAACGATAGACCTATCAATGTTAGAGAGTCAGCAAAACTTCCAAGAGAAACGACGTGGTGCAAACCAAAGTAACTTATTAAATATTCCAGTTGACATCTTTTCAGCTAAGACAACCTCTCATGGGACCTTGCCTTCAACAATCCATGGAAATAATTATCAGAAATCAAAAGTAACCGTGGCACACTTGAATGTACGATCTTTGAAGACAAGAGAGCATTTGATTGAAGTGAGGAATTTAATGGATTAAAAGAAGCATACAATCTTAGCAATTGCAGAATCTTGGCTAAATTCAAGTGTAAAGAACGCTGAGGTCGAAATTGATGGATACAGTTTGTCAAGACTGGACAGGTCGAGAAAGATAAAGAATGAGTCTGGTGGTGGGGTGTGCGTGTACATGCGCAAGACCCTGAAGTCTAAAGTACTAAAAGACCTATCCGGAATATTAGACACTGGTTTTCACCAATCATGGATGCAATTTCAGCTCAAAACGATAAGATATGTGAACGAGTAGCTTTAAATTAATTCACTGAATATGCAACAAAGAGAAACTGTCTTAGTGGACACCAGAGTGGGAATAAGAAACGGCATTCGACAGAGACACTCAATATTTTGACGTCAGATCTAGCCCTGGAGGCAATGGATCGCAAGCAAGTCACTGCCTTGGTGTTGTTAGATCTTTCTAAGGCATTTGACAACATTGATCACATGTCCTTGTTAAAGAACCTACGTGCAACGGATACCTCTAAAGAAGCAATAGAATGGTTTAGAGGCTACTTGACCGGAAGGAAGCAGTCGGTGAGAATTGGTTGCAAAACATTTGAACCCCGCTTAGTCTCGTATGGCGTACCACAAGGATCAATCTTGGGCCCGGCATTGTCTAATATCTACATCAACGATCTACCATCTGTACCTAAGGTAGGGTCGTTAGAGTGCTATGTTGATGACTCACAGTTATACCTCTCATTTCCAATACGTGATGCCACCTTAGCCGCAGATCAGCTGACAGAAGATATTCGGAACATAGCCGCATGGAGTTGCAAGAACAGTCTACTCCTTAACCCGGAAAAGACAAAACTTCTGGCTCTGGGGACTCTGCAGATGCTGACGAAGATACCAGATGATCTAAGCATTACACTACTCAGCAAGGAAATTACGTCATTTAAGTCTGCGAAAAACCTGGGAGTTAAAATGGACTGTAATCTAACGTACCACGAACATATAACTCAAGTAACTTCGAAATGTATAGGTAGCCTTTGTCAGATTAATCGCGTTAAATATCTGTTTGATAGGTGTACGTTGATCACTATAATTGATTCTCTAGTATTCAGTAAATTATTGTATTGTTCATCAGTATGGGCTAATACCACCAAGAAAAACATGGAGCTATTACAAACAGTGCAAAACTTTGCAGTCCGGATAGTTTCTGGCACGAAGAAATTTGATCATGTTACACCTATTCTTAAGCAGTTACAGTGGCTGCCAATTATGAAACAACTTGCGGTATGGGATGCTACCATGGTATTTAAATGCTTAAACGGACTTGCACTTCCATATCTTTGTCAGAAGTTCAAAACCAGATCGGAAGTGCACAACTGCAATACTAGGAATAGGGACCGCCTACATATACCACTCGGTAGGACGGCTGCAGGTTAGCGTGTATTTACTTTCAGAGGCCAAAAGCTATGGAATAGTCTCTCAGATGAGTTTCAGTCTATCACTAATTTAGATGTATGTAAAGCAAAAATAAAACAGCATTTTTTAAGGGTATTTTTGGAAAACTAAGTTTTAGATATTTGACATTGTAAATTAATCTGAAAAGCGTTTTTGAGGAGTTTAATAAAGTTACCACTACTACTACCATGGTGACCACCGAGTGCTACGACTCAGTTCGTTTGATTCGAGATCACAATGGACCACTTGGCACAATGGCCACCAAGCACAACGACTCACCTCGTTTGATGCAAGACCATAATGGATCGTCCAGCAGCATGGCAGTCAAGTATTACTGGAAAAGCTCTAGGAACAATATTGTCTAGTTGACATGTAAGCCTTTTTTTCGCCACTTTGTAATTTGAAGCAAAATCGATGAAGTTTAAAAGCATTATATCAGGAATGGTTTTAACATGCTTCTCGCATGTTGCAAAAATGTTAAGTAATGAGCCATTTTTAAGAAGTTCCCCATCACTTGAACTTCTACTGATTCTGCGGGAGCCATTCAGACTAACAGGTATGACAACAGAAGATGAGCTGACAACTTTAAGAGACAGAAGAGAGGACTAAATGGACAACAATGCATGAATTTCCTGCACCACGAACGCTTTGATTCTTTCACAGTAACAGCGGGTTTTGTGCTTATTTAATTTTAGGGGCAACTAAACATCCTCTTTCTATATACGTCCCTCCGCCACCATTTTCCACACCAATAATTCTGTGAGAAGAGAACAAAACACATCTGGCTACCTCAACAGCACGGACATCCCTATCATTTGTTGCGACTCTACCTGAGAAGATCCACTGTTACTAAAGCATTAAAGAAAATAAGGCACTTTCAAATTATCATGACTCCTTCTTTATCCCTTGAAAATGTTTTACACGCACTATTCTCCATTTCTCCCCAGACGAATAGTAGAGCTCTTCTCAAAGTGCCTTGTTACGGTATAATCTTACCGACAGGGAGAACTCTATTCCTCTATAAACTTCACCTCTTTGTTGAACGACGTGTAGTTTTCTTGTTCAGGAGCAACTCCAATAAACAATACACTAATTATCCTCGATGAACATACTTAATCCCACTACGGTCTAGATCCTAAGTAACTTTCTTTCGGTGAAGCCTTCCAAACAGTCAGTCACTCTTGACATCAGAAACTTACTACTACTACACGACTGTTCTTTTACACTTTAGCAAAGTATTCTAGAATATTCATACAAATGTAATTATCGAAAACATGGTGATTTTACACCATGTATGAGTTGCAATGTTTTTTGGTATTTCCGTGCCAAAAAGCTACAAACAATCTAAAATTTCTTTTCCTCGCTAAAGAAGGTGTAAAGATCCGAAAAAGCATTCGGAGATACCTCTGTGGGTTACGGTTTTTTTTTTGGTCGTCGAAACAACCTTTCGCCATATATCTCCTTCTGGCGAGTTGCAATGTTTGTCCCATGGCGATCTCAGAAATCTTTGCGCAAACACAAGGATCCTATTGCTGGCAACTCATTCATTAATGATGTATGATCGCGCTGCCTCACGCTGCGAACAGAGAGGTTGTCAATATTTTCACCGGTTGGTTTTCTTCGGTGAAGCCATAAAGCGTGACACAAACTTCTTCTCTCAAGATCATGAAGCGGTCTTAGGTCTTAGGTCTCAGTCAAAGTGAGATACTCTGATTGGAAATGGAATCTCGTCAATTTCTCTGCCTAGAGAAAAAGATCAGTTAACGATTGGTGGAGCAAAAACAGAGAGACAAAAAAGAGAATATAAAAAAATACCCAACAGTTCCTGAGAGATGGAGAATTATCATTTGTATTTGGTTGAAAGAAATTGAAAAAGATTCAAGCGTCAGTGCTTCTTCTTTCTTGTTCAATGGTGAAAAACTTATCAACTTTTCAGCAACTCTTTCAACAGATGCGGAATTCGTATGGGGATATTACACAAAAATAGTTCGAGATCGTTTACGTGAAGGACTACTCTCAATGACACTGTTTTGACAGAAGAATAAATCTAGGCACAGCATAATTTCTTTGCGAGAAGATACAACGATGATATTTGAAAAATCGTCTCCCAAACCATCAACACCCGATTACCTGACAAGAGGATCATTCAAGAGAATCGTTCAGGAGAATCGTTCGAGAGGGTCATTTGAGATTATAATATTCACACCCTCTTCAGATCTCACTCGTGAGTTGTGAAGAGGGTGTGAGTATTAATCACCAGTGAATAATTCAAGGTTGTCTTGAAATCAAGGTTAAATTCATGAGTTGCCTTTAAAATCAAGGTTGTTTTCAAAAATGCTCCAGAATCCCCGTTTTCTATCTAATAAAGCTCCCTTCCATTGTACAGCATGTATACGAAATGAGATTTTAACCAAACGAAACAAAATCGATTTAGTGAGAGGGAAAACGTCTCTAATCAAGCTGGCCAAAGTTGAAGGTCAGTGCTGGTCAACGTTGTTATTGTCCAGCCTGGTAACCTTGTTCCCCACAAATTATTGTTTTCATTATGTTTCTCAATCTTTATTTTATTTTATTACTATTTTGCTTTCCTTTTTTCAGTATCTGGGATAGACAAAGAAAAAGGTACGTGGAACGCTTGTTGAGAGCACCTTACAACCTCTATCAAATATCACTACATTTGAGGGTAACTACATGCGAAATCGTGCTTTGATTATTCAAAAGGTGTTCACTTTCCCAAGCTTTTATTTCTAGCCCAATATGCTCGATCCCCAATTATTAATATTACATGTACGCGGTCAGAGCCGTCAACCTCGTTCACCGGATGGTTTCTTTTTCGAGTTTGCGGAAAATTTAGATCTCCTGCATATTTGATCCTTGTCAAAGGTAAGGTCAAATATGTTGTTCAGATTTGATATCAATTGTTGATGAGCATCTTGAACGATATCAGATATTTTACGCTTTTGACTCTGTATTCTATGCTAGTCATGGGCGATTTTAAATGTGGAAAGTGTGTGACATTACTTTTGACGTGGGTCAAAGGTAAAGCCAGATATGGAAGAACTTTGCTGATTCTTGTTAACGTCTATAACAACTGCATAGCAAAGCAGTATTTTAAATTGCCACGTATTTATTTTTGACTTTGGTCAAAAGTTACATGAAATTACATTCTATCTCATCTCTGAAATGCGGATGAGATAAATGATTAACAGATAACTGAACAAGGTTGTGCAAAATATCGTGATATTTGCTAGTGGTGAGAAGATCAACTGTTTGTCAAAGCTGAAAGTGGGAGTACATACTGGTTGATCTGCGAAATACCAAAAAATGACGATATTATGCAAAAACCGATAATAACTGACAAAAGATGGGACGCATGGAGAATTCAGTCTCAGTGAAGATGACCTGATATTGGAGGAATAACTGCCGGAGCCCCATCTATACGCCTGCCAGTTCATATGAAAGTAAGTAACATCATAACCCTTCTGCTCAATCAAAAACATCAGTAAATACAACCCCTGCTGCTACCAGAAAAATTTGCTTTCAAGTTACACTTCTCATTACTTACCGCCGAATGGTTTTCGTCAAAAAGTAACGACTCAAATGAAAAAAGCATGATAATCTGCTTAGAGTATTGATGAAAACATTTGTTTCGGCCTTGGAATACGTGAAGATAAAATAAATCGTTGGAAATGACGCTTTTGGTCAGGTTATTTTATAATCGGGTGCTAAACGAAAGAGAGGGTAAGAGTCTACCCCGACCTATGGTATGTTGGAACAACAACATAAACGTTCTTCGTCAATTTACAGTACTTACCCCAGTTCATACGTCAGCACGCGTTTATGGCCATGAAATTAAGTACAAAATCTTACTTTTTCCATTTTATTATGTATTTATACTTAAACAGGCATCTCAAGTTAATTGAATAAAGTGGTATTAAGAGATGTCGAACCAAGCCAGCCTGGTTCAAGCAGACTCACCCAGGTTCTTGCAGTGTACAAGGATCTCAGGGACGCCAACAAAGATCATATTAAAGCGCAAAATGCAGTCCCAGGTGCTGAATAGGTGCCTCTACGTCCATTCACATGCTCCTGGAAAGCTTTTAGTGATCACGTGACCATAAGAAAGCGTTATTAGTAGTGTTGCTTTCCGCCAAGTTATCAAGGGAACTGTAGTGGGACTTCGAGGGAGGCCTGGGACGATTACAGTAGCTATAAAGATCCAAAAAAGTAAGATCTATTTTATGATTTTCGGACGTTAGGGATGAAATAACGTCAACCGTTTTGTTCTGTTTTGTTCATTCCCATTAAATTAAAGGGTTCGCTGTAGGTCTAACTGAAAACCATCTCCTAACCTTAAACCTAAACCCCAACCCTACCCCTAAGCAATGGAACGGAGTATTATTTGAAGTTTTTCTCAGCCACTTGATTTTTCATCGTTACGTTGCCATTTTGCCCATTGCTAACGTTGCTCTTTGCTTTTAACTTCCCAGTCAATGCTGCAGAATCGGACAAATCGGAGGTTTGATGAAAGAACTTGAGACAATGAAGCAGCTGAAACCATACCCTCACGTCATCAGACTTCTGGGATATGTTGTGGAATCGGTATGCTCAATTAGGTTGTATGGGTCTCATTGAACTTTGCGACATAAAGCGTATGAGGCTGATTTTATCACAGATGGTCTTTTATTTTGGCTCGTTTTTTTGGGACTTAAAGTCTCTCGTAAGTGATTGGATTATTTGCTTCATACTTTAGGAGCACTTCGCAGAGTCACTTCTGGTATCTATGGAATATGTTTCATTTGAATGAGTCAGCCGTGTTTTGTCTCAGCTTTCCGTTCGATCGTCCACCGAGACCTCGCGGTACGTAAAAAGAAACATGCAGAAGTGACAGACTTTGGAATGGCTAGAGACGTCCAACAAGAGCATATTTATGAAAGATAGGTAAAGGTAATCCGATTATTGCCAGTGGCTAAGATTTAAAAAAAAAGTCCTCCTCTTCTGATCTTTTGCGATGAAAGATGACGTATCATTACTTTGAAATTTACCGCCATCAAAAATATGTCTGATTTACTGCCTAATGAAAACGTTTACATCCAGTTTAGCTTCCTAATGAAGGGCTGGCCCATCCTTCTGTAAAGAGGAAGCCTAGGAGGCGTTGTTGTACGGCACCTGTACCACAAACACTAGCGTTTAAGTGAAATTTTTCATTTCTTTTGGTGACAGTGGATTATTTATTATTTTACAGTTAATAACAATTGCATGGCCAAGTTGTAATTTTGAAGCTTTTCCAAAGAAGATACTGATTTTTATTTCATATATTGCTACATTTTAACATATTGGTAATTGATTCTATGGGCCCACTACCATAACCTATTTTTGCTTTGTCAGGTGGAATTATGGAGTTGTCTTTGACGAGATTTTCACCATAGTTAACACCTGATGAAACTTGATCAGACTGTGATAGTGGTTTACTTTAGACTGGAGTACGTTTCTTGTACTATTCTTCAAACTCATGTTTTAGAATTGATGAAAGGAATCCATTCGGGTGGAGAAAAGAATTTGCATTCTGCTGCAGATGAAGAAGAAGGTACTGAGTTGAGGTTTATATCCTGTTGCACCAAGATGCACATTACTTCTTTTTCAGGTGGTTCAACGAATCCACGTTTTGATGACAGGAAAATTGCAAACTTGCTTCAGCAGGGATTCCGAATGCCTAAAACACAGCACATGGATTTGGCACTTGTCCCTCTCTTTCCTTTTTTATGCTCATTGAAAGAAACATTATATGCATCTCGCTGTCATGATAGTGCTCATTATATGTGTAGATCGATATTAGCTACCAGATAATGATGAGATGCTGGCAAAATGACCCGGATGCGAGACAAACATTCACTGAATTGAAAAGAGCTTGAAGACATGGGAACCCTGCTCGAGGTAAGACTTGTGATGGACGTGGCAAGTTACCAATTTCCTTTAAATCAACGTTATCTCATTCAGATGTCCTCTTTTCTGTTATATCACCAAGGTTCCCCGACCAGCATTGTTAACAAAAATCTCTCTCGGGATTGTTTTTTATGTAATTTTTCACTGATAAGGGTATCAGTATATTTCAGCAATAGCCCTTTAATCTTATTTGATAAGGCGATCGGAGGAACGTAAAACTTGGATTCGACTAAGGAATTGTTAACCCTTTGATAATTACACTAAATCCGTGTGTAATTGGCCCTGCACGCTGATAGCGCATTCGGTGACTGCTCTTAGCGTAAAGGAGGCAAAATAGTCTTACCACTTCTGTTAAAATCTATTTTTCCTCTGCAGAGGCTGATTAGCATGAAAATGTGGGACAAGAATTTGGACGCAAGAGTTGAAGATCTAGTAGAATAGTTGGGTAAACGTACTCAGGCTTTTGAGGGTCAACTGTTTGAACACCTCGCAATCAACATGTCAGCCTAAAATGGTCACTGGGTCGGAGACGCCAGTGTTTATTTAGCGGTTAAGCTAATGCTTATAACTGTTCACAAGAAAGTCGAAACGAAGAAATGAAATGTTACTAATGGTTAAAAAGAGCTTTTCCAAAAATCACTTGAAAGATCTTGTTTGAAGACTTAGTGGAAGTTTTGTCTTCAAAATTGTTCTTTGCCTGTTTTTTCTTTTTACAAGTAATGTAACTCGACGTTGGTGCTTACACTCGATCAAATTGTTCTTAAGTTCTTTTCCAAAAAAAATTATGAAAGTGGCTTTTAATGTAAGGTCTGAAAATTTCTGAAATGAATCTGTCTGCATGATGATGCCTCGCAAGGAACGTCTGAAATAATAGCTAGCAATCCCATGTGTGTTTATCTTGATTAGGTTTGTAGATCGTAATTTACCTCTGAGGACTGATCTGAGCCAGGCAGCCTCACCTGAAAAGAAAGTAATACAGCTGAATTTATTAAAATGGCTTCTTCTATATTTAAGAGACATTTATGTTTCACAGTTACTACAGAACAACAGATGTAGTCGATAAATTTCATGAAGTCAATGACAAACACGGTGTACCGTCTGGTCAGTATTCTCGTTTTCTCAGTTGCACTTAATAACAATACGGGACAAATGATCCTTCGACGACCGAGGAAGAGTTGGGAAAGGGGGGCAAGGAGCTCCTCGCTTTTCAGGAAATATCCACCGAGCATTTTGGAGGAAATTTGTCTCTGGCCAATGCTGCCAATGCTTAAGTTGTTGAAGGGAAAAGTGGCTTATTGTCAATCTTTTTAAAAAGACCAAAAAGTCAAACACAAGATATGTGTTATATCACATTGAACAGGTATAACCCTTAAATATTTTTTCTTATGTTGCTCATCATGAGGTTGTAATGTTCTTCTATTTCCCAAAGAGTGTAGCATTTTATCTATATATCTGCATCTCGTTAAAGAGGTTATTGCTCATTGTGTTGGTAAGTAAAAATAAACTGTCTAATCGTTTGCCAGGTCATCATGGGTTTAACGAGGACCAAAAATTTTGTCAGGAAAAGCAAAGAGTAAGATAACACTTTTTCGCCTTAACAAACTTTTCTCCCTTCCATTTCTTTTGCCCAGGCCTCTTCAAAGTTTCGGGAAATGTGACAAATTCACCTCTTTTGGGCAGTGCAATACGCGATGTAAACGAAATATGCAGATCGAGATCCTGAGCGAAGTCCTAGAAGAAGGTCAAAACTCTGCCGGCCCAGACACCCCCGAATCATTACGCCTTTATTATTTGGTACTAGCAAGAGCCCATTACTCCTGGTACAAGCATCGTAAAACAGTCTTTTAGCCCTACCTCGCCCACTTTTTAATATTTTGGATTTTCTCTTTCGACAAATTAAACTTGGATAATTTTTTTAACTTAAGAGCGGAAAAAAACCCAATTATGAAAATTTGATCTGGGGACCAATATCATTGAAGTGAAAGTATTATGGGGTCAACAACTGGGTTAAAATCTTCAATTTGTCCCACCAGATGGACGAAAATAAAACTTATTTTCCCTTTATCTCATCATGATCGATTATATCATGGAGTAACTAATTTTTTTTTTCTCTTAAAATCGGAAATGCCGTTACGCAATGAACGAGTTATCGCTGTCAAACAGTGTGGAGGAAAAATTGGTGCAAACTCTCTTCTATGGAGCTTATAATATATAGATCTAGCCGAGCCTAAAAGCGGAGCTCCGGTCAGTGTACTTTTCAGCCATTCATTGTAATAAAACTGTTCAGCTCTGGCTGTGAAGGAGGTTGTACAAGGGCATTTAGGGACTGGTCCACCTCGTGTTCGTGTAGCAGCTTCTCGGCTGATTTTACATCGGGCATAGAGGTAAAAGTATCAGAGATGTTTTTAGATGACATGGTTTGCAGATACACGAGGAAGCTGATATCAATTCATCAAGATAGAGGGAATCAGGAAAATTGCTCCCTAGAAAATTGATGCAATTTGATTTTCTCGCACTTCTTACTAAGTACTGACTGAGTTTGCGCGTCTGGATTGCGTTATTATTTCGCTTGTGATCCGTTGGACTTCCCTTTCCGGCCCCAGGAATAGGGGTACTCTCAAGCATCGCCACAGAGGTTAGATCAGGGGAACCCTACCTCGATTATATGCAGTAGTCCTTGGAAAAGAATCCACGGTTGATAAACAAGAAAGAGGAGTTGAAAACTGTTTGTTACAATTTTTTTTCGATTTGCGTGACTTTCATTAAGTTTCGTACGCATGCGTAATCGATATCGGTGCTATGATTCACTCTCATTCGACACATTCGCCACATTCGCAAGTTTCACGCATGGCTTACTCTGAATGGAGTGTGTATCCGAAAGGAGAGTTTCTACAATTCATGCAAATGTTCCAAGTGTATAGCTAACATCGAGTTTTCCTCTATAAATTGCACCATTCGCCATGTTGTTTAGGCATTTTTACCGACTACGACCGACAATTTCACGAGAATGATCGTGACACTCGGTCCCAGTCTCAAATCTCGTCTATCCCTTCAAGTAACTTCCGTAGGATTTAGGCACAACCTTCCTCATTGAAGCATCAGCAAAAGTCTGATGAGATGGTGTCTTTCCGTGATAATGAAATTTACTTGTTCTTTCTTCTGCTGGTAAAGTTTCACGGGTCAGGTAAGTGTGAAATTTATTCTGCCGGACAAAGGATTTTAAGTGTTTTTTTACCATGTGTCATTTGAAGCTTAGACACCGAAAACGCCGACCCTTGCTTTCTGAACGTGATGTTCGTCAGAATGATTTCCAAACACCAAGATGGCTTTCAACAGTTTTTGTATTTCAAAGTTAAGATATGATGTTAGGATTACAATCACGAGATAAATGAAGTCTGACTAACTATGATGCGATGGAAATCAAGAGCAAAGGATTTTATGCTACAAGTGGCAACAATACCATACGTTCAGAATTCAACATCAACATTAAAACTGAAAAGAAGAGTGTGCTTTTTGCCTTGAGGAATGCTACAATGTAGGCCTGCCTGCATTTAAATTGTCTATGCATGCTTAAAGTAGCACCTTGTATACTGGCAGTTGTACAGTCTTTTGACAAACCAAATTTTCTCAGCTTAATGGCTTACCAAAAATTATTATAGTCTAAAATGGAGACAGGAACATCTTCCTTGAAAATCATAAATCCATCAGCAGTCTCAAGTTTGCAACTGAATCCCTATCTATAACAGGTTTTAACATGTGTCAAAAGTAAATACACGGTACATGTCAGATGCCCTCAGTATGCATTAGAATCCTGTGCTTTGTATTGTCCCAGACTGCATCATGACTGTCAGCAAGGTGTTGGCAACCTGTCAGTAGAATGTTGGTAACTTTAAGTTGACTATTGCCATAAAAAGTTTATGATTTACAACCCCTGATAATTGTATTGAAAAGATAAAATGAAACTCTTAAAAGTCTCTGGCCCTTTTATGTGAGTTCAGCAAAATTTCTGGGCAGTTCTCTTCCAACACTCACTTTGGCTCTCAGCCTGGTCACCGTTTTGGATTTTTAACTTTCTCCTAATCCCCCTCTGAATTTTGCATGGTCTCAAGTAAATTAGTTCATGTCGTTTTGACTTTAATTTTATCGGTGGCTCCTAAAGGAGCTGTTTGTTTGTTAAAAGAGAGACAAATTTGATTAAAAAATCAATCATCAAATTTGACCGGTAACAGCTGTCCCTCTCATGGCATGTTAACCATCACTATCAGGTTTCACCAAAGTCTTCTCTCACAAACTGCTTCTAGTTCTTTAACGTAACCCACGCTATCATGGATCATTTTACATAAAAACAAGATATATCATTTATACATATACAACATTGAATGCACAGGGAATGCTTTCTTGCCTTTTTAGTTTTGGTGGCATTTTGAGGAATTTCAAGCATTTATAATAAGTTTTACATCAAGTTTTGAATGCAAAAATGCACATATATGCCTTGGTCCGTTTTGTAAAATGTAAATATGGTGTCTAACAAAGCTATTTCACCACCTGTCGCTAACCTGTTGGTTACCTCTCTGTGGCCTGTCAGTTTAGTGTCAGCCAACTGTTGACTGACTGTTGGCTGACAGTTGGCCATCTGTCAGTGGAGGGGAGGTGTTCTTCACAATTACCATATTAGTGACTTTTTGTACATTAAGTGGTTGATTATGGCATAAAATGACACTTTTATCATTTCTTTGCAATACCCTATTCTGTGGAACCTTCATTAGAGGGATCATATCACAGTTGGGCATGAGCATCAAAAAGGCCAATTCTAACTATTTCAATGAACTGCCATCTTGGATTTTGAACTTCATGTAAATATATGGCTTGGAACGCATCAAAACAGATTAGAATACCTTTTTCAGTGACTAACCAAATTTTCTCTTGCTATATTTTGAACAAGAAAACCTCTATTAATGGGTAATTTGAGTTATGAACACTAAAGGTTGAAGAGATTCTCTTTCGGAACCTTAAGAGTTCACTCACTGAGATAATTTTTACCGTTCACAGCTGTTTTGGAGTAAGTTCATTGTGAATAAGTACTTTTTATAATATTTTTCAGCTTCTAACAAAGGCATTCATAAGAATAAAGTCCTGATCGATATGGTTACTGGTTGTGTTGCATCTGAACAACCATGCATCAAACAACAGTGCCCCACAATTTGTGGCTTGTTTTAATTTCCAGTAGAGATATGTATGTTAGAACAAACCCCCCACGGGTCTCATGTAATGAAGGGACAAAAATACCATAATGCATCATGTTTTTTCATCACATGAAAACAAAGCCTTCAGTTCGAGCATAAAATGTAGAGAAATTAGTACAATTTCATGGCAGAGGGGTGATTAATGGTGCTGCAAATAGGTTCAGTTCCTCCTCTTACAGTTAAGTTGATGCAGGTTGGATTTTCTGGGGTTTTGACCATGGCAAGCTGAGTTATGAGTGCTTTTGTCACTAACCTTTCTTATGAAGGTACTTCATGTCTTATGTGTCACAATTAATTTATGGGATTAACTCAACTTAGTGAGTAATTTGACATTTCTTGTAGATATCGTTTGGTAAATTTCCATGATTTGTGCTTTCTGGTATGAAGCGCACAGATGTGGATTTATATGTCATGAAATTTCTGCCGTGCCCCAGGCTGTCATTTGACCTTTGTACAAAGTCTGTTCTAACCAAGTCCTTTTTCTCTTTTTCTCTGCACAATGATGATGGTTAATATTTATAAATCGATTTGATTCTGTTGTGTTAAGTCACTTGAATGTGTCTGGTAATATAGCACAAGTAAAACAAGTAGATAAATATTACCCATGGATTTGAAACATAAATACACAAAATACATGAAATTCTTTATTTAACCTCCCCCTCCTCCCCCTTCCCCCCCCCCAAAAAAAATTATTTTCTAGATTCAACTACACACTAGTTGGTTACTTTCTTGAACTAAAATCACCATTCAATTAGTTTTCATTTGATCATCATAAACCAACACCCTTCGAAATTACTGCTAAAGCAATTGCAACAGTCAAACAGTTCAATCAGTATTAATTAATATGACTTCCTGTCCAACTAGTCCACATGAAGCCTTGTGTAATGCCTAACTTTGTGGTGTCAGTGAACTACTCTAGGACAGTTGAGTAAGTGCACATCATCAGGTTGCTGGTTTGTTTACTACCACAGATGCATATAATTTTCTAGTTGCAAAATCAAATTTATCTCAAACCCAGAGTCCTCTCGGCTTTGTGCAGGTGTTGTGCTCATGTTGTTGTTGTCACTCATTGTGCTAAAATTTCTGTATAACAAAAGCAATGCTGCAATCTAGGCATGCCCCCATTCAGGTTATCTTCAAATGCTAAAAGTAGCACATTGTATGCCGGTGGTTACATATGGTCATGTGATAAACCAAAAAGGCAGCAACATCTTCCTTGCAAATCATAAATGCATCAGCAGTCTCAAGTTTGCCATGAAATCCCTATTTATAACAGGTTTTAACATGTCAAAAGTACATGTACTTCCATACAAATCTTCTGAGCAGAAATTAGTCTTCTTTAAGGTTGGCAGTTTTTGACCTGATGTCTTGTTTCTTTTCTTAACAGCAGAACAGGTACAACTAGAATCATCTTACAGTGGAAGCAATAGGACTGCAAAACTTGGTTCCTCTTTTGACTTCTCATGGAACTACACTGGTAACTTACGCAGAGTTGAATGGGGAACGAAAGAGAAGGGAATAATTGCTCTAGATGTCCATCTATTTATCCTTGATAGAAATGGGCGTCTCATCCCTAATGTATCTCAGTACAATGGCCGTCGTTTTGGCAGCTGGAATCAACATTCACCTGGGCAAGTCATGTTCACTCTAAAGCCTATTAAAGCAGTTGATAACCAGGTTTTCCTCTTCAGATTTGTCCCAAATAACCCTTTGGCTCCAGATGTGTTTGATATGGTGCAATTAATTGTGAAAGGTAAGATTTTTGATTATCTGATGAGTTGTTGTTTCATCATGGAGGGTAGTATAAATTTTCAGAATGGGCAAGTAATGCTATTGAATTTCAACAATTCTGATAGGAAATAACTTCAATGCACGCTGCAAACAAAAAAGTGTTCAATGAAAAGTGATGTTGTGGCTTTGCCCTTAATAGAGCCGTCACGACAGTTTCCTCCTTTACGGTGTTGATAATAGGAAAAGTTAAATGCATGAAAACACAGAGTTTAGAGCAGAGAAGGTTTTCTTGATCAAGACCTTTAGGAGGGTTTTCAATTTTTGATGGCTGTTTAAAAAATGAACAAACCAAAGAAACTGAAACTTATGTGCTTCTGTTAACTGATTCCCAATAAGAGTATCCACTGCCACACCTCTCTCAGCAACCACCTCTTTATGGTATTACCATATCCTAACGGGTGTCCTTTGCTAACAAAATCATTAAAGCACTATAGAAGCATAACCATCATAAAGTATATATTGTCAATGGAAGGGTTGTGGAATGTATTGTCTGGCTAAAATTGTTCTGTTTTAGCTTGACCTAATTGCAAACTGCACAATGTTTCTTAGAGCGAATTAATCAGGTAACAAATCTGGCCATGCAAGTAAAACTTCTGTTTAATTTCAATCCTGGGAGTTGGTCTTTAAAACCTCGTGGAATTTTCCAATATTCCAATAACAGTTGAACCTGCATTAAGTGGCACCGTATTGAATGGCTGGTTGTCAAAGTCCAAAAATTTGTTCCTCATAATTACAGCAATTTTCATCTCTATTATGAAGTTACCTCTTTTAAGCAGTCACTGTCACCCTTGCCTGAGTCCTGACAGCCTGTCTGTATTGTCTTCCACCTGTGTTGAATGGTCACTTACAGCAGAACCACTCAAATTAAACTAAAAATAATCTTTCATGCAAAATTTAATCCATAATCTCATGAAATCAATATTTTGGTAGTGTTATTGAGTGACTTTTTGTACATTAACCCTTTAACTCCCAAGATCTGATGCTAATTCTCCTCTCTGGCTGCTAGACATTTCCTTGTAAATAAGTTACAAGAATTTGACTTCAGATCAAGATAACAACTTTGACTGGATAAGTTTGAGTATTCTCATTACCTGTTCGCCAGGGAGAAGGGAGAAGTTACTTGTTGATCACTGCTGGGAGTTAAAGTGTTTAGTGGTCAATTATGGCATAAAGTGACACTTTTATCATTTCTTTTACTCTATTCTGTGGAGCCTGTATTGAAGGGACCAATTGTCACACTAGGGCATGTCTAAGCATCAAAACACAAATTCTAACAATTTCAATCATCTGCCATCTTGGCACATGGAACACATCAAAACAGATGAGAATACTCCAGTTTAGTGATCGACTGAGTTCCCTGTTGCTATATTTTGAACAAACAAACCTCTATTGATGGGTAATTTTAAGTTATGGACACTAAAGGTTGAAGAGATTCTCTTCTGGAATCATAAGAGTTCGCTAATGCTGCAATAATTTTACCTTTCATGGCTGTTTTGGAGTAAGTTAATTGTGAATAAGCACTTTTTAAAATGATTTTTTCAGCTTATAACAGAGGCATCTATAAGAACTATGCTTAGGGCTCAGTGCATACAATTCAAATGAATATTAAAGTCCTGATCAATTTGGTTACTGGTTGTGTTGCATCTCAACAAACACGCATCAAACAACAATGTCTCACAATTCGTAGATTGTTTTAATTTCCAGTAGTGATATGTATATTAAGAAGAAATCTGTTGGGATCTCATATGATGAAGGGAGAAAAATACCATAATGCATCAGGTTCTTCATCACATGAAAACATGGTTTTCACTTTGTGCAAGAAATGCAGAGAAATGTAGTACAATTTCAAGGCAGAGAGTTGATCAATGGTGCTAGAATAGGTTCAGTTTCTCCTCTTCTTATTAAGTTGATGCAGGGTGGATTTTATGGGGTGCACGTGCCAGACTATGGCAAGCTGAGTTATGAGTACTTTTGTACCTAACAGTTGAGTTAGCAAGTTTGAAGATAGTGCTTGTCTTATGCTTCACAACGACTTTATGGGATTAGCTCAACATAGTAAGTAATTTGAGCTTTCTTGTTGATATCATTTGTTAAATCTCCATTCTCTGTGCCTTCCTGGTACTTTGCTGACACATGTGGAATTATAAGTCATATTGTGAAACTATCAGTATTTTCAATTCCTGTGGTGTTTGGCAACATGCTTTTTTTCACATGCAGCTTATGATGGTGCAATTTAGAACTCAGGTATCTTCAATTTTGGAATATTAATTTTTACAGCTGCATTACTTTGTCATTCATAATCTTTGTGATCTAAGCCCAATCAAACTGAGACAGCTGTTAGGTTTATATCTAGGAAGTCTATGGACCAACATATCACTCCTTTTGGTGACCACTGATGCCAATTTATGTCAACTTTCTAAAAACTGGTAATGGCTATGCCAATAGAAACAAGAAGGTGTCCTATGGAATCTCAGGAGACTTGCAGCAAAACATATGTTGCCCTCGGCAGACCTGTAGTTGAATTTCACTGACCAATAATTTTGATTCTCTTTTACTTAAAAGGGGCTTCAGCACACTGTGACAGAACTTGCTAAGGGTTGTTGGTCAGTTGATTGATTAAATCATGAGCCCTTATCTGTTTCAGTTAGAATTTTTCAATTGCCTGTCCTCATCAAATTTCTTTAATCTCTTGTGCTTAGTGCCAGGCTTCTTTTTCACTTTCATCTTAGTACTCCTCTCCTTTTATCTTTCCCCACTCACAGTTTAGTCCTAGATGCAGATAGATAGCAAAGATTACCTTGTGCAACTTGAATCAGATGTTTCTGGAATTATAATTCAATAACAAGGATGTTTTGCTGCAAAAGCCCCTTCTTTTCATTAAGGGTGACACTACAATTGGCTATTCACACTTTGGTGGGCTAAAGAATCCAGTTTGAAAATATGTTTTTGTAAGTAACCTAAGCATTTCAACATGTTACTAAACTTTTCACTGGAAACTGTCACCTTTTTGGAAAATGAGGAATTTAGCTAAATTACTGGTCACCTCCCATGAGGAACCACTGACTGGCATGGTATTCTAGGTTTGCTCATGTGGGAGGGTGAGTTGTGTTGTTTCAGGAGCAAAATCTTAAAAATTTTACTTATAAATCTTTTGATGCAATGAAATGTCGTTTTAGTTTGCACACATGTAACACATTATCACAATTACTTTATGTTTCAAACCCTGACGCTCACTTTCACTGTTATGACATGTGGATAAAAAGCAAGCTGGATTAGTTCCTTTATTGTAACCCTTTTGTTTTACTTTTAGGTCCTCCTGTTGTTGAGATCGTCCCTCCTGCACTGTCCACTTTAAGGGGTGTTGCAGCAAGTTTTACCTGTAATGTTGAGGGTTTTCCATTGCCAAACATTGTGTGGATGAAGCAGACTGGTTTGGGTGAAAGTGAGATTTCTGCTAGCGGAGTCAATGTCCAAATAAACCCCCATAATGGTTCATCCCAGTTAATCGTGCAGAATACTTCAACCACAGACTCAGGCTATTACATCTGCAAAGCTTCAAACTTCGTATCTAATACTGCAAGAGCCTTCCTTGGAGTTGCACGTAAGTTTCTTCTTGACATGTAGAAACCCCTATGTAAGCTAAAATAGCCTTATAAATGCAACCTTAATCCAGAAGCCAGTATTGGGAAATTGCAGTTTTGCCCTCTTGATCACAAAAGTGTTAGTTGGTAACTTTACATCTTTAAACCCTCTTTTTAGTCAAATGAAGAATTTTTTGTTTGGTTGAGTTAATGACTGCATTTTGACATTATTATCAGTGTAAATGTAAAAGGTTAGTCGTCAAACGTTCTTTCATGTGTGTATCATTCTCAACATATCTAACGTATCCTTTGAAGAGGAATATAAATTGAAAGGAAAAAAGAAAGAAAAAGAAAAAGATCGAAAAAGTTTACATGCATATGGCCAGGACTCGAACCTTAAACCTCCCAACTAGAGAGGAATGGGTATATTAATTGCGCTAGGTACGCAGAGCATGCTAAGTTGAAAAGTTTTGCATTTTAACAATTGTCATTGATGACCATTATTTTTATAAATCTACCCATTCTATTAATTTCTGCCCAGTCCCTTGCCGTCAGTTAACCTTTGTGCAAACTCTGTACTAACCAAGTCCCTTTTTTGCCACAATTTGGGCATCGATAAGAGCTGTCCATAAACCCCTCTGCATTTTACACCACATTGCTTTTTTTACTACAATACTTTACATCTATGCCACAGTAATACCCAATTCCATAGCTCTACCCGTTTCCATAGGTGCACTCATGTTCATAGTTACATTTGTGTCCTTAGGTGCATTTGTGTCCTAAGGTGCATTCATGTTCCTAGGTGCATTCGTGTCCACAGACACACCCTTGTCCACAGGTGCACCTTTGTCCTCATGTACACTCTTGTCCATAGGTGCACCTTTGTCCTCATGTACACTCTTGTCCATAGGTGCACCCGTGTCCATTGGTGCACCTGTGTCCATAGTTGCTCTTGTGTCCGTAGATGCACTCCTACCCGTAGGTGCACCCGTGTCCATCTTTTTAGCTGGATGTGCATCTGAACAAGGATTGCCATTTTATTTTAAGAAGTGCTGAAAGTTTTTAGTGTATTTGAAAGCAAATTAAAGTACATCAAAGGGTACCATGGGGCAAAATGTGAGGGATGATTTGCGAAAAAAAATGTTTTTGAAAGAGGTTTCTTAATCTTAATTCTTTTTCAAGATCCAGCTTCGTATGACGATCCTGATTTGTGTCCCACAAGTTTTGATGCAACCAAAGGCGAGTCTGTCCTAATGTGCTGTCCTGTCCAGGGGTTTCCACCTCCTCAAGTTAGCTGGGAACTGCCAAATAGAACTCGGGTTGAAACAGGAAGCACTATTTTGCATGTCACAGTCAAGACTGAGAATGACTTTGGACGCTACAGGTGCATTGCAAGGAGTCTGGAAAAGAATGTCCTAATGGCTAACATCACCATTCATAAGAGAAGTAAGTACAAACTTAAGATTTAGGTGAAACTTGCATCACCTCCTCTCCAGAACATGACTACTAGTGAAAGAATCATAAATTACCCGGCTGGGGTGACGCCATTATTTTCCTATGTTTTGATAGAAACACTTGATTAGATGTTTAATAAATAGAGAAGCCTTGACTGTGCTCTGTTCTGTTGTAAAGCACGCAGGAAGCGGCTAGAGTTAGAAAGAAGTGTTGGGAGAAACACGAGACGTATTGTGATAGCCTTCCAGGTTGACATCTATGCAAATATTATAGGTTACACTTTGATTGCAATTTCTCTGTCAAGGCGTTGACATCATCGGCTAGTCCATGTATTTCAAGACAATATCCTTGGATTCGGTTCCCATTCATGTACTTGCTGATCAGTTCACGACTTTCTTAACATTATTCAATTCCTTGTGACTCAATTTCAGTTTTGTCTTGAGCTTAAGAATGAGTTCCTATTTGAGTAGATCTCAGAAGAAGTTTTCGAGTATCCTTCACGGTTGGTTCTTCTTTTTATCTGTGATCCTGTATTTTCTAACAGACATACGAATCGGCTGTTTCTTTTATTTGTCTTTTGACAATACTTGTTGAAAACGAAAAAGCATCCCTGAAATTTTTTGCGTTCGATGAAGGAGGACGCAGTTCATAATCTTTTGAGTCCTTTGCTTTGAAGAGTGACTTTTTTTGAGAGTTTTTCGTCGATCGTCTGCAGTTTCTGCGACATTTTGATTGAGTTCATACGTCATATGCGCAAAGACAATCGCGCACCGTGGTTTTCGTATTACTCTGCGAATCGTGGAGCGGATATCTAAAGACTATGTCGTGGTTTTCATAATGGTCTATGGATGGTAGTCTGTAAAGCAGATATCTGAAGACTACACGCGGTTCGACGGTAGTCTGAGCTATTATTATTATCAAGGTCTTAAAGGGATGTTCCACTGTCTCTGTAGCCATAAAAACGGTGTATTCCATTGGAGTTGAAGATTTCAATTACACCTGAGATATTACACTCGGTTGTTCTAATATATCACTACAACGTGTGATCAAATGCAAGTGGCTACCGAGTACTACAACTCAGTCTTGTTTCGTGCTCGTTTGACTTGTTTGATTTGATACAATGAAAGGATCACTTGGCACGAGAAATTTCCTTTTTTCATTGCGGAATTTCTGGAAATCGACAAGCAAAAACCTTGGTCACGGACTAATGCACCATCCCTTGTCAAGGCGAGTATGGCTAACTCTTAAGAGTCTCAACTTGCTCGCTCCGAGGAGAGGACAACGTGGGAGAAACCATCTAAGACGGCTAAACGATAGACCTATCAATGTTAGAGAGTCAGCAAAACTTCCAAGAGAAACGACGTGGTGCAAACCAAAGTAACTTATTAAATATTCCAGTTGACATCCACAAGACAACCTCTCATGGGACCTTGCCTTCAACAATCCATGGAAATAATTATCAGAAATCAAAAGTAACCGTGGCACACTTGAATGTACGATGTTTGAAGACAAGAGAGCATTTGATTGAAGTGAGTAATTTAATGGATTAAAAGAAGTATGCAATCTTAGCATTTTCAGAATCTTGGCTAAATTCAAGTGTAAAGAACGCTGAGGTCGAAATTGATGGATAAAGTTTGTCAAGACTGGACAGGTCGAGAAAGATAAAGAATGAGTCTGGTGCTGGGGTGTGCGTGTACATGCGAAAGACCCTGAAGTCTAAAGTACTTAAAGACCTATCACGAATATTAGACACTGGTTTTCACCAATTATGGATGCAATTTCAGCTCAAAACGCTCAAGTCATTCTTGCTGTGCGGCACTTACAAGCCTCCTGATTGTGATATTGCCTTCTTTGAAGGCTTCAGGGACCGTTATACGTAAGCGCTTGTTTATGGTCCACCTATTCTAGTGGTCGGAGATCTCTCAACTCTGATTTGTTCGTTAGTTCTACTTTATGGTCCACCTATTCTAGTGGTCGGAGATCTCTCAACTCTGATTTGTTCGTTAGTTCTACTAAATCAAAAACATTAAACAACCTGTGTACAAGTCTGAATATGAAGCAGCTTATTACCCTGCCCACAAGAGTGACAGAAACATCTAAAACTCTGATTGATGTCATTTTTACTTCAAACCCGGCGATAACTGTGGATAGCGGTGTAGTGGAGACTCACATCAGTGATCAATATTTGGTCTTTGCTGTGTTAAATCTAAGGATGCCCAAGCCACTGGCTGCTTACGGTGTCGCTAGGAGCTATAAGCACTACGATCCTCAGAGCTTTTTGAGCGACCTTAACAAGATCCCTTGGTATGAAAACATTTTGTCTGACGATGTAAATGAGAAACTGCTCCATTTTAATAGAACCTTCTTCCGGGTTCTCGATAATCGTGCACCTATTAAGAAAATTAAAATCAAACATCGGAAATGTCCATTTATAAATTAGGAGATCACGGTGGACGGTGGAAGGTGATACGGAATTAATTCTTTACGGAGGTGGGAGTAAGTGCTGCAGAGGAAGCCAAAAGACTCGCATCAGTCAATGGTCTACCTACTTCACATGAGGAACTCCCTGTCAGTTTTATACCCGAAGAAGATGAGTTTCAATTTCGAGCTGCTACCTCTTTCGAGATCAACAGGATTGTACAGTCATTTCCTTCAAATAAAGCACCAGGGAAAGATAAATTACAAATGGCGGTAGCGAAAGATGCTCTACCGGCTATCCTCCCGTTTTTGACCGAGATCATAAACAGTTCACTTTTGACATCTGTATTTCCCTCACCATGGAAAGAATCTGAAATTTTCCAATTCCA
Organism: Pocillopora verrucosa; assembly: GCF_036669915.1. NCBI lineage: Eukaryota > Metazoa > Cnidaria > Anthozoa > Scleractinia > Pocilloporidae > Pocillopora > Pocillopora verrucosa. The sequence goes on from NC_089317.1 coordinate 9,996,764, forward strand.
AAGGATGGTGGAGATCCGGAAGTAGCCAACGAGAATAGACCCGTGTCGTTGTTACCTGCTCTAGCTAAGATATGTGAACGAGTAGCTTTAAATCAATTCACTGAATATGCAACAAAGAGAAACTGTCTCAGTGGACACCAGAGTGGGAATAAGAAACGGCATTCGACAGAAACACTCAATATTTTGACGTCAGATCTAGCCCTGGAGACAATGGATCGCAAGCAAGTCACTGCCTTGGTGTTATTAGATCTTTCTAAGGCATTTGACAGCATTGATCACATGTCCTTGTTAAAGAACCTACGTGCAACGGATACCTCTAAAGAAGCAATAGAATGGTTTAGAGGCTACTTGACCGGAAGGAAACAGTCGGTGAGAATTGGTTGCGAAACATTTGAACCCCGCTTAGTCTCGTATGGCGCACCACAAGGATCAATCTTGGGCCCGGCATTGTCTAATATCTACATCAACGATCTACCATCTGTACCTAAGGTAGGGTCGTTAGAGTGCTATGTTGATGACTCACAGTTATACCTCTCATTTCCAATACGTGATGACACCTTAGCCGCAGATCAGCTGACAGAAAATCTTCGGAACATAGCCGCATGGAGTTGCAAGAACAGTCTACTCCTTAACCCGGACAAGACAAAACTTCTGGCTCTGGGGACTCCGCAGATGCTGACGAAGATACCAGATGATATAAGCATTACACTACTCAGCAAGGAAATTACGTCATTAAAGTCTGCGAAAAACCTGGGAGTTACAATGGACTGTAATCTAACGTACGACGAACATATAACTTAAGTAACTTCGAAATGTATAGGTAGCCTTTGTCAGATTAATCGCGTTAAATATCTGTTTGATAGGCGTACGTTGATCACTATAATTGATTCTCTAGTTCTACCAAATTGGGGTGGGACTAACTTTGAGCATTCACTTGGCTAACAGAAGGGCAGAAATCAGCCATTAAGTTCTTGGAATTAGGGATCTGCGGCAACTGGACTTCAAGCAACATAAGAGGGACTGTGGAATCCAATTTCCCCTAACACTTGTTATTTCGCGTCATATGATTAACATATGCTGGTGTGTCAAAAATTAATCGTGCGATTCGTATTCTTTTGGTGATACTGGGTATCCTTTCACGGCAAAAATTGCCTCAAAAATTGATTTCGGGTAAACCCCTAATGCCTTTCTTTACTGCGTTGAATCCGAACCTCCTTCCTCAGGCTTGGATAAGTTCTTTGTACTCATTTCTGACTTTCTGTGCTTTATCAGGGAGAGAATTTACCTCGGAAAAAATAAACTTCGTGAGCTCCAGCTATCGTAACATAAATTGGAAGTGGAAGAAGTAACAGAACAAAAAAGTGCACAATTTAGCCAAAATGCAGCATACCTCAGTTTTTCTATAGCCAGTAAGGGGAAATCTAGTATCATTTGCCCAAAAAACATTATTTTTAAAATTATTTTTAAAAAAGACGGTTTTTCTTGTTTTGTTATTCTTTTTACCAAATGGTAACGGGTTTTTTTCTTTTTTCCGCAGAAATCCGCTCAGGTGCAGCAAATTCTACAGTTTCCTTGATGTCACTCTTGAAATCAACTAGCAATGAAAAGTATCTAACGAAAACAACGCGTTATACTGACAAGAAATAAAACGCTACCGGTGTTACGTAGCTCTGACGCCCCCTCACGCAAAAAACGCGAACTCGCTGGAATAGAAACGCAACATACAACAGTAGTTTAATTGAAAGAGAAAACAATATAAAATAATTTCACAGCTACTTGACGATAAACGGAAATGCAAATTCTAGTCGCTACATGGCTCTTGCAGATGAACAAGTTACGCTCTCTCAAAATTATCACCGTAGTAGGTAATAGGTGCCTCTTAAACTGCGCATAAGGAGTCGTTACCGAACAGGAAAATTGACTGCTCACACCAAGAGCACAGGCCTGATTCCGCCTGAACCAGTTAGTTCAGACTGAGAACTGAACAGTTCTAGTTATTGACCACACGGTCCGTTTGGCCACTTCTGACTGCAATTAATTGAAGCAATTACTTTTTTCAAAGACTTAGTCTGTAATAGTGATATACTAACTTATCTTCAGTTTCTATGGCGTCAACGTAGCCTACCACCAAAACAACACGACCCAACTTTTACGACGGGGGGCCCGACTAAGCACAATCATATTCCTACCTACCATTTACATTTCAATTTTTCGAAGAGGTTTAAGCGCGAACAACAAGCCATGTTGGAGTTCTGCTAAAAAATCTTCATGGTCACTTAGATTCTTAATATTTTTCTCAACTACTCAATATTAACAATAGCCATTTTTTGGAGCAAGCCTAACTTTCAATTTGTGTAAACCTCCTTCTGCCAGCCGTTATTTTAAGGTTGCACATTTTACGTTAAGAGAACTACCAAACGCTAACTGATCTACTTATCAAATTACTAGTTACTACGTTAAGGTTAGAAACATGTTTGGGGTAAAAGATAAGGGTGAAACCTCTTGCAATAAAGATACATTCATCCGTGAGTTCCGTGTGTCAGACAAGGCCACAAAAAATTATAAGCCCTCTAAATCATCAATCCTGTCGTGGTTCACGCTCTGCAAAATCTCTCGATTTTGGATTCTGCCGCCTCGACTTTTCAAATAAAGATGAAAGAAGCCTTCATATTATTTTGCGGAAAAATTTGCGACAACTTAATTAATTTCTTGCGTGTGATATTGAAAATTCACCCATGAACAAATCTGAATTCCGTCATAAACGCGGGAAGTTTGGATGGTCCTAAAGAAGATTCGAAAATTTACTTCGTAAGTGAGACAGACCAAGCCCCGGTCAACCCTGAAGAAAACCTCCCTTATTGTTCGACTGATCTTTTTTCATTTTCCTTGGAGAGAACAATAAATCTGAAGTGAGTTGCATAATTGACTGATGTTATGGGTAATTTTTGTTGCTTCTAGAAATTCCCAGACTGTTGAGTCATGCCGACTTGCACATCGTAGAACTTTCCAGAACATTTCATCAAGTCGTGTATTTATTATTTAATTCTTCTTAAATAGTTCTTGTGCAAGCTTCTGGAATGTTCTAGAACACTTTGTGCATATATATATATATATATATATATATATTTATATTTATATATTAAGACTCACTTATGTAGTGGTAACAGTTGTTATCGTCAGAGCGACGACTTTTTTTGAAAGCTATACCGAGAGAGAGCTACTGTGGAAGATTGCTCGTTTCAAGGGACTTTGGAGACAGCAGTGAGATTTTGTCAGTGGTGAGCTAGGATATAGAATCTGTAGGGCTTAATTAAGTTTATTAACGATAAGTATTGTACTTTTTTAAAGATTCGCTCCTTGTTAAGAACATTACTCGCTGTTTATTAAAGTAGTTGAGTTTGTAGAATTGTAGCGTTTTTCTGTCGGTAAGATTATACCGTAACAACTAAGACCACGCGTATTCGAACTAGTCGCAAAATACGATATTGAATTGCTCAGCTTTCGCGATCTTCGCACCACGTGGACGAACTAACGAGAATCCCACGTATTGCCAGCTTCTTTCGAATCTTCGCGCTCGTCGTCTCGTCATTTCTACGCATCTGTTGATCTATGAAAGCTCTTGCTTTTAGAGACAGCTTCTTCGGACTCCCGGAGCGAGTTAAAATTGCTATGGAGCCTCTTGATTAAGTGAGTGATGCCTGAAATGCTCCCAGTAACTCTTCGATTTTCAAGCTCTTGAATATTCCATCTGGATGGAAGCCTTGGTTATACAGCAGCTCGATTCGAGTTCTCGTATAGCTTGGAATTTTTGGTTTAATAACTACCAATGTGCAAAGAAATCAATGAATGAATGACAGTATTGTAAACGTAGCGTTGGTTTACCATGCGTTGTTTGCGAACAGTTCAAGTCACGCTTCCCCGCGCGGAGTCTCGACTACAAGAGGGGAGTTTGATGTGTTGTTGTATGAGGAAGTTAAGCTTAACAAACATACGTGGGATTCTCGCTAGTTCGTCCACGGCACGAAGATCGCGAAAGCAGCAAGGCTGGAGTCTGCAGCTGACTGTCTATTGCCTGCTGATTTCTGACGCCAAGAAAGCCAAGTGGCGACACTTTCCAGAACATGATTTTCAGCAACGAGTGCCCGATCTCCCTACAATCTCATAGTCGCAGGTGCTTCAGAATGGCGGACAAACCCACAAAGCGCAAGCCGAAACCGAAGCATCCACTCAATGTTCATGTGTGGGGGGGAATCAGTAGACGTGGTGCCACCAGGTTTTGTATCTTTGATGGCATCATGGATGCTGATCTCTACGCAATGTTCTTGAGACGACGCTCGTTCCATTTATTAGAAATGAACTTCCCGAGCACCAGTTCATGCAGGACAGTGACCCGACGCATACGTCCATGTGAGTGCAAGCTGTCCTCTGGTGATCAATTTACGTAAAGCAAAACGAAAAGGGAAAAAAGGAGAGGGAAAAGAACTCAAGCTATGTGTAGGCTCTCAGAATGGAACGCTAACCGTTTAATGAAATAAAACATGTTGATATCAAGATTACGATCAGTTTGCCCAAAGGGAAAACAGAGTAATTTTCGTCGAGTGATTTTCGCCAACTGATTTTCGCCGACGTTTATTGAATCGTACTTAACTTGCATAGAATGAGAGTATATTATATTAGTATATTGCGACATTAAAAGAGCTTATAAATACAGCGAAGTTTACAGAGACGGACTTAACGTCCTTTCATTGTGTTAATTGCAAAGAATGACAACGTGACCTGTAGCACGAGTTTCATTCTTATGAACGCGATTCGTAATCAAATCGAATGAAATTTACATCATACGTAAGGTTAGATCCTAATGTTAAACTTATTTTTGGTTTTAAGGGTGTGAAATTAAAAGTGCACACAAACGCGGTGAAATTTTTCAGAAAGCGACTTGGTTTCCTCTGGGGGTCTCTGCTGGCAAACGGATCAAACTTTGAATATATTAGTTTCACACACCACCTTTTCTCCGGGGTTAGAAATTAATTTCATCGTGAAGCAGGAAAACTGCTTTCGATTATCTTCCAATAGCAATAATAATAATAATAATAATAATTAACGGGCGAGTTTAGAATTATCAACAAGCATGTCTTATTTTTTTTAATTTGAAGGACCTGAAACAAAACTATCAAGGAATAAAGGCTTGGAAAAATACTTTGACCAGGCAAAGCCTATTCGTGTCTATTGTCATTAGAACTATTTCAACAACAACAGGCACGCGAAAGGACGCAAACTTCATTATTGTCAACCTTAAGTTGCAAACGACAAGGTTGTTTGCATGATAATGTAAACTAAAAAAGGCCAATCAGATTACAGACTTTTCGATCTGACTTAGCCGTAAGGGAAGTATGAAAGTCCAAAATCGTCTGCTTTAACCGCTTTTATTACCACCATTAGAATTGAAAATCTATCATAGGAAACGAAGTTGCTAGAATCATCTGGAAGCGTGGACAGTATTCGGACGTTTACCGTTCAACATTAATCAATCCGTCCCTGCTTAAAGAGGGACAGAAAGCGATGTTGATCAGGGGAAAAACAGATGTGGATTGCTACCCACTAGAAGAGGAGGTCCAGCAAACTTTCACAGAGAGCAACCTGCCAACACGCCCAGCAAGGGCAAAGAAGAAATTGGTGAGTATTCGTTCAGCAGACTGCCTTTAAGTTTGACGTATGTATACTTGTTAACTTTAAGATTTTGGTGTATTTTTATCTTTCTCGCAGATTCCAGAGTCACCCTTGGCAAAACCAAATAAAACCTGAAGGCACGGGGATAAACATGGTTTTTCATGGGGAGGATGAGCTCTCCGATGCATCTAGAGATTTCAAATACCACCTTGAGTTCTTGAAACTCTAGCATTGGGTTGTATGCCCCCTTGATTACATTTTGTAGCTCAAGCAGCGTTGAAGCATTTCTTTTGTTGAGTTTTACTGTAATTCTGCTGAACACCTTTAAGAGAAAACCAATGTTATCATACATCAGTAATGGTTATGATTATAGTAAAGTTAGGATTTATTTTCAGTATCATCATCATTTGTTACCTGATCAACATCTTTATGGGTGATCATGAAGATGCCCGACCATAATGAAAGAAATTTAGATCTGTTAAAAGAATAACAATCTCTTTTAGATACTCGAAAGCAGTTGAGAAAAACCAAACTACAAGCCAGAAAGTTACACCAAGAGATACAGTCACACTTTATAGAAAATGCAAAATGTCATTTACCTCCTCGAATATCTTCATCTTTATAAAATAGGCGGAAAAATCCACTAAGTATCGGTTCTTCATCCCCTGTAGCAATTGTCCATCTGCAACTGCAAACATTCGTGCAGGCTGCCACCATTCTACGAAAAACAAAAGGAGTGAAAAAAGGATCAAAATATGTTACTGGCCATACATTAAATTCTTCTAATATGCAGTAAATAAAACATGATGAGGACTTTTTTCACAGACCTAGACGTTCTGACACAAATAAATATGCTAAAGGAAAAAATCGGTCCTGACAAGCAATATGAAAAAGGCACATGTGACTACTTCGAAGATCTGCAAGGGGTAAATATGGAAATATGTAATACTTATATCGGAATTGAAATTCTTTTTTGTTGGGTTTATAAATTTTCAATAACAGTTATAGAGCACAAAACGCTTTTATTAAACTGGAAGGGGTTCACCTAACCTTTACAGAATACAAACTGTTACTCTACTGTATTCTCCTTGTAGTTTTTGGAGTGGCAAATATCTGGAGAAACTATATCCATAATTGTAAGTTGTTTCACTGTTTCTAGACTTTTGATCGAAATTGCCACTACAATTTTTGTCTTGGTATAGTATGTACTGCTGCTCACTGTTGGAAGCTCAAGGAAGAGAGATGTTATCTTCCTTCATGAGCAGATCTTGTTTCCCTTTGGATATCAACAGGTTTTTGATGTCATGAAAAAGTGTTCCTGTTATTTCTGTTGCATTGACTTCTATGTAAAACTGAATGTGACATTGTCGAGTGGTTGACTTCACTTGCTGCTCTAGGCCACACGCGTTACAAGTAATGACTGTGGATTTTTCGGGAGTGACCTATTTGCATTGGCAGTATGCGTGATATGCAGTGAATAAGTGAACTCCAAGTATTTCTGCAAGTGTAGTAGTTGTTGTAAATGACTTGGGTAGTTCAAATTTTCTTTGAACGGTGTATTCTCTACAGCTTTGCACCCAGTTTTGGGTGTTACTAAGATTATATCTTGGGTTTTGTATTCTCCTCTTACTAAATGATTATCAAATGGATAGGTTTTCCCTTCTTCCAAATCACAAAATCGATCCCATAAGGTTACCTTTATTGTGCCAGAAGGGTCACCAAGGTAGGCGTTGACAAGGAATTTTTCTCCATCATCAGTTTTGACTTTATTCTTGTCACCTTTTTGTAGTAGTTTGGCTTTTATTGCAATCATCTGATACGTATTAATTGCAGAGATTGTGCCTATATTGTTGGTAGTGGGTATTTCCTTTAGTTGAAAGTCGAAACAAAAAAGTGTCACAGTTAAGTTATCTCTTAAAAGCAATTAGTGGTTTGTTACCTTCACCTGGAGCAACATTAAGCACATACTGTCATTCACCCAAGAAATCTGTAGCAGTTAACATAGCATCAATCACAACAGAAGGTATTTCCGCTTCATCTTCACTCCAATCATCTTCACTAAGTGGTTTCTTCTGATTAGTAGCACTTAACCCACTACTGATAACTTATGCAATATCTTCATGCTCCTCATTATCGCATCAACTAAAGAAAAGACAGAAATATAAAATTGCGAAATTATGATTGGGTGTAATTCCTTAACCTCTTTAAAGACTACTGTTGTTTGAAAGCCAATGAGCAACCTATACAACTTTGTGTGGATTCAAGTTTAAAGAAAGTGATGAACACTTATGTTGTAATTTCCTCTTCAAATTAACATTAACTGCCCCACTCTCGTGTGGTAACCTTGATAACACGCTGCTAGTGCTATTAACATCTGCTGGTACATTAACAATATTGCCATAACTTTTAAGTTGTCCACCCCTTGGGGCTTGCATAAGCTATTCAGATGCTAGTCTTAGAGTTAATTCAATCAGATAAAAAAAGGCAGGTTTTGGTGGAAACTGCATGCCATTAACTGCAGCATAGGGCCGGTGGAACTTTATTCTTAGATAAATAATTATGACATGATCTACACACCCATTTAATGTCGTCAACATTTCTCTTGTTGGGTAAATACTTTTCACTTCTGGACTTTTTTGTCCCCTAGTTTAGCAGCAGAAGACACATTATGTTTGTACCATAACTGGTCACAGCAACAACACTCATAAACTGGTCCTTTGTTCACAATTCTGTGAAATTCATCACTTTCAAACAGTTTGCCTGTTCGTGTTGATTTTCAAAACACATATTTGCTTGTCCACTTACATCACTGGAAACTGTTTCATTGTACAGTTCACTTGAGGCAAAGGGTCGTTTCCTAGCTCTATATTTTTCATGTGAGCATTGTGATGTTTTTTCTATTTCTATCAGGTCCCTTTTTCCTATATTCTTTCATATACGCATTAGTTTTCTCTTGGTCACCGACAGTTCTTCTTTTTTTCCTGTATCTTTTTTACGAAATTAGTGGATGGATATCTGCCATCGGCATATCTAAATTACATCTCGGTCTGAATATGTCGATAAAGTTAAATGAAATGTTAATCGATGCATTTGTGGTATTTTGTCGCCTTCATGGACCGTTTGAAGCAATTTCTTACGAAGTTACCTTTGGCCGTTTAGAGAAGAAAAGGAGACAAGGCTTGCAACTTGGCGTCAACTTGGTGGCCTCTACCCGCGACCTCTTCCACTTCAAACTGGAACTGACGCCAAACTGGAGTTAACGCTTCGCATCAGAAGTAATTTGAATGGCGTCGGTTGAAATATGTTGGAGAAAACGCAATTTAAAGTCCAGTTGCGATGACATAATTGGGACGGTTGAGGACACACGTGCTATTATTATTATGAAAATTTGTGGTATGTACGAAATTTTTGGAAGAAGAATAATATTACAAGAAACCTCGATGTATATGCCTCACATTTATCAAAACAGAAGTAGAGCACGAAGGCACGAATATCTTAGTCTACATACTGCACGATTTCACGCCATTATCTGCGTCGATCTAGTTATAACACTTCAGTAATATGTTTCATATATTAATTGCGGGAAATTGTAGCAAATGCTGTTGGAAAGAGCTCAATACATATGAGTGTAGAGCGAAATGCAGTTCAAAATGACTAAAATGAAACACGCATGATTCCTGAAACTCTGAGTTTCGTGCTTACGCACTCGTCAGACAGATTTAATCTGTTTGAAGGGGAATCATCCGTGTTTCATTTTAGTCATTTTGAACTGTATTTCATATATTATAATTAAATATACCATAAACAGTTCGGAATTACGCCGATAGTTAACGGCTTAAAAATCTTATGCATATGTATACGTATGTATATTAATCCTTTAACTCCAGCGAGTGACCAAGACAGAATTTCTCCTTACAACATGTATACAATTTCAACCAGATAAGTGATGAGAATAAAGAAACATATCAATTTGGGGATAATTAGTTGATCCAATACTAAATTCTTTGAACTAACAAGAAAGAATTGCCTGGTTGACAGTTAGAAGAATTACAAATTTTTACCTGGGAGTTATAGGGTTAACATACTGCGAGAAATCACGCCTGGATCGGACCGGATTGGACCGGATCGGATTACGGATCGGATAACGGATCGGATCATGGATCGGATCACAAACCAAAAAAAAATTGAAAAATGCAAAAAATTAAATCGTTTATAAAATAATACTAATAAATAAAAATATGATTAAAAAACTAAAATATGTTCACTGAAATTAGGAATGTTGTGTGACAAGCCAAAGTAAAGTCTGCATGACATAATGAAGCGTAGCTAGCAGTGGAAGTTTTTTTCTTGCCCTAAAACCTCAAATAGTCACTTTCAGTCTGTGTCGAGAAGTACCGCCATGGACAAAGGCAAGCGAGAGGTACGAATCGTTTTTTCAGTCAGTTATTATTTCTTTCTTTTTTAATATCATCTCATATACTACTTTTCCTTTATTCTATATGATAAAGCACAAGCGAGAGAAGAGATGAGAAGCAAGATTGTTTCACAAGTGCACGTAAGTCATTCATGTAGCCCACGTCGTACACTTTTCTTTAACAATTTTTTAACTTCTTAAATATAAACTATTGAGCAGCACACTGCGAACAGTAGTCGAAAGTTGTGAAAAACTTTGGGAATTTAATAGGCGTGGTGAGAAAAAGATTTAGGGGCCTGTTTCTGTTCGGTGTTCTTTGGTCCAGCCAAGCCTGTATGGTCATTGGCTCTCGTAATAGCCACTAACTACGGATTTAAATTACTGGCGTTTAGTATTAACTCGCTAAACTCCCTGAAGAAGTCTACCATAGCTAGACGAAACGCGACGGAGAATGAAAAAGTTTTACAAATACTGTTCGTAGAGTGCTGCTCACTAATTTAGTTTTAAAAAACTGTTCGACTCTACTCGTTAGACTAAATTGTTTTCTTTTCCTGTTGCCGTTTTACATTTCTATGGTCTTTTTTCTGAGAAAAGTTGAAGACTTTTCCCATTTTCGACCAGATACACAAGGATTTCTGAACTAAAATAACCGGCAAAAATCGTCTGTTATTTATTTGATCATTAGTTCAATGTGCTAATGGAATTTAAATCACTTACCGCGTAAAAAGTGCGATTTAGTTGAAGAGGAAATTAACAAGTTCATAAAAGAAACTGAAATTAAGTATGAGTAAAGGAAATGAAAAGTAGCAAGTGAGATGATATTTAAAAAAAATAATAAATGAAAACTGACTGATGAAATGATACCTACCTCTCGCTTGCCTTCGTCCATGATCGTACTACACAACGTCAGTCGTGTTTTCCCAATTTTGACTACGGTTTACTTCACACTTGACTTTTCTGCACTCCAAATTAGTCTTACACTCCTTTGACTCACTTTTTTGAAGAACACGTTATTCGCTCTTTTACCTCCAGCTGGTTGGATCTTAAAATGCTCAGAAAATACTACAGGCTAGAGGTAAAGCTTGCATATCTAGTCGACTTTGCCCAATTTTTACCAAGGTTTGCTCTACATTTTACCTTTCTGCACTTCAAATAGTCTAACACTCCTTGGAATCGCTTTTTCCATGGATACATTTATATTTAGTTTTATGTTAGTTAGTCTCGCACCTATAACTGGTAATAATTTTTTACATATCAAAGTCATTGCCCACAAAGTGGGACATTTGATATTGGTGACTCTTACATGACAGTGGCACTTTTACTCCTGCTCGGTGTAACCAAAATTCAAGATTGCAGCTCCTCCAAAAAGAGAATCGCGACCACCAAAACGTTTTATTGACGAAGTTGAGCGACCAAAGCCTTGTACTATGAAAGAAGAGCCCTCTTTAATTTTTCTTGTTCATTTTGGCAATTTTCTCGTCATGCCCACAGGACTTTTCTGATCTGGCAAGGGCTTGTTGCAGTTTTCCTTTAATTTTAAGTCTTTGCCGCTTCATTAACGACATTATCCTCAAGTATCCTTTTCTGCCCCCTGAGCTCCTTGTTCTGTTGTAGTACAGCGGATTTGTCTAACTTGTGATAGTACACTTTGACCGCATGCGTACTTGATTTCCATTAATCAAGTAGTCTCCTCACGCTCGCACCTCCCTTCTTTCTGGCAGAATCAATCTTTTCTTTTAGCGTCGAAATTTTTTCCTGATTATAGTGATAATTCGACTATTAACAACGACTCCTAGAATGCCCGATTCCTTGAACATTTTTCCAATGATTCCCGCAATTGCAGATTCTCCGGTATTTTCGTTTTCTTCCGAACTAATATAAACTAAATAACTGTGAAAAGACAAGAAAGAATAGAACAATATCATTCAGTTTCGGAAAGTTTCACGATTGAATGCTCGAAAACAAATTATAATAAATATTTTATCAGAATGCTTACTTGTTGATCTCGTAAGTATACGAAGCACTGTTCTAATTGCTAAATTTCGCGTTTGAATCGTCATTTTGACCTTCAGAATGATCACCTACTGCGGTCACCGCCGTGCAACACGCAAACACAACAGAGAAAACAAGATATAAGATTTTCGAAGTCATTTTGCCCTGCCGTAATCGATGCCAAATCCCACGAATTACATAGCAAATTGCGGCAAATTTATCCTGTGTTCAAATTTTGTGGTACATCTATTATTCCAAGCATGCACTGTCGAACAAGCTCAGTTTCCCTCGGTGCGGTGGTTTTTCCGGCCGGTCAGGCTTTTAAAAATTTACATCAAACCCGCGCAAGAAAGTGTAAAAATGCCAAACCTAAATCGTGACAAAATCATCTCTCCAGTTTGTTCTAGAAAGAAGGTTAAGTATCTTTCAACTTATTTCTGGTGGTAGATTTGATCATGAGAAAGGAAACACTTCTTCGAGAAAGAGATGCAATATTCCACCCAAAATAGCGTGTTTAGAGCAATTTTACCGGATGTCGGGGTCATGCAGCACTCTGTATGGCAAATGTCGCAATGACTTTGACTTGTAAGTTAAAGAAAGCAATTGTGCCATGCAATTATCATTTATGAAACAGTAGTAGAAAACATGGTCGTTATAACTCCTTAGAAAGCAGGAAAGTGAGTCTTCTGTGCCCTCCAATTCATTCTAGTTGTATACATAAACACACCATGTATAACCATTTTCCCAGCTTTGCTCCTATTTTTGCTTTTATTTTTTAAATCATTTACTTTTTCGCCCTAAGGCAGGCAAAGGTCACAGAAAACTAGCTCCTATAGGCTCATGGATTAACATATCTTCAAACGTTACAATCATGCGTTTGTCACCTTAGCATTTTTTCTTCGTTCCTTATCAGCTGCATGGTTCTCAGTGCTCTGATGGGAATCATACACGCGCTTTCCAGTGATAATAAAAGGAACTCCATCATGAGATCCTTGGTTGGGACTTTGAAGTCTGGGGATCTTAAAAATTTTCCTTTTTTTCCTTTTATTTCCTCATTCTCTGTAACAAATCAAAAGGGCATTAAAAAGAGACGTTTGTTCATTTAGTCACTCATTTATTAATTTTGTCTGGTAGTCAGTCAGTCAGTCAGTTAGTTGAGAAGTCTATGCGGAGGCATGTGCTGTAGGTATTGACTTTTGGATCAGATTGAAATAGGGTATCGAAAACCACATATTACCCTCCCTTCTTTTTCTAGCCTAGCCACTACATATTAGCTATCGAAGTTCTGTGGCGCTTTTGTTTTTTATTCCATTCCATTTTTTCCAATTTTTGCAAAAACAGAAAAAAGGATGTAATTGTCTCTCAAAATCAAAATAAAGAGTAGATTTAATTTGCAATTTTTATGGAATGTTTATGGATCCCTCCTCCCCTCTTGGTCTCCCCATAACCCCTACACCCCTACATCCTTCCACTTAACATTCCCTCTCGTAACCAGAGTTCAGCGCCCCTCTGACTTTAGACTTGCCTTTTTTAACACTGTCGCTGTAATACATAACAAAGCTAATTGTCGTTTCCACTTCGTGTTCGTACAGTAACTTCTCGGCTGATTTTACATCAGTCACAAAACTAGAGTCTCAAAGATGTTTTTAGATGACATGCTTCGAAGTTATACGAACAAGCCGATATCAAAATATGGGAATCTTGAGGGAGATTACTCTCTAAAAAATGTGAACTGACTGAGTTTGCGCGTCTGGATTGCGTAATTTTTTCGCTTGTAATTGGCTTGACTTCCGTTTCCGGCCCAAGGAATATTGTTACTCTCGTGCATCCCCACAGGGGATAGATCAGCGGAACCCCACCTTGATTAAATTTAGGAGCCATTGGAAAAGAATCCACGGTTGATAAACAAGAAAAAGGAGACGAAAACTGACTGTCACAAGTTAATTTTAATTTGCGTGACTTTCATTTTGCTTCATACGCTCGCGTGATCGATATCGCTGCCATCGACAGTCACGCTCATTCGACACACTCACAAGTTTGACGCATAGTTTACTCTGAATGGAACGTTTCTTTGAAAGAAAAGTTTCTAAAATCAATTCAAATGTCCGAAGTGTTTAGCATAAATCGAGTTTTCTTCCAAAAATTGCACCATCCGACATGTTGTTTGAGTAATTTTCCCGACTACGGCTGACAATTTTCACGAGGATGATAGTGACACTCGGTCCCAGTCACAAAACGAAGAGAAGCCTTCTCGTCCATTTCTTCAAGGAGCAATCGTGGGATTTAGGCATAAACTTCCTCATTGAAGCATCAGCAGAGGTCTGATAAGATGGTGTCTTTCCGTGATTATGAAACTTGCCTAGTCTTTTTTCTGCTGGTAAAGTTTCACGGCTCAAGTAAGTGTGAAATTTGTTCTCCCGTAGAAAAGATTTTTCAGTATTTTTATCATGTTTCATTTTAAGCTTAGAAACCGAAAACTCCGATCCCTTATTTCTGAACGTGATGTTCGTCAAAATGATCTCCGAACTCCACGGTTCTTTGGACAGTTTTTGTATTTCAAAATTAAGATATGATGTTGGGATCTCAATCACGTGATAAATGAAGTCTGAATAACTGTGATGCGATAGAAATCAAGCACAAAGGATTTTATACTTCAAGTGGCAACAATACCATACGTTCAGAATTTAATATCAACATTGAAACTGAGAATTGCACTATTTTCTTGATTAGTGTTAGTCGTATTCTTAGCCATGAGAAAAGTTACTGCTTTGTCAGGTGGCTTTCCATTATAAACATAATGGCTATGCAAACCCAGAAAAGAGTTACCGTCTGTACATAAACTCTCTTCCTTACCATCCATCACTCATTATTGGGAAGAGCTGTTAACAATTTTCTACTTATTGTTGGTTCAGATAATAAACTCAGCAAGGATAATTGCTGCAAGCTTAATTGACTGAGACCTTTTCTTAGGGGGCAGCAATCATGTAAAGATACTACATAATGCACTTGGATGGATAATTGAGCATTATTTTCTCATACCTACATGTAAGATTTTTCTACTTGACCAGTTTTTTGCTTTATGTAAATATGATTGTATTATCCCACACTGGTAGTTGTAACTACTTATATTTGTGTAATGTTTAGAAACAGTTAAGGTTTTACAAGGACCAAACTTTTGTGTGTATATATATATATATTGGCCTATCACATACATACTGAGATTTACTCCAGGCTAAATTTGAATGCTATCAAAGCACACTTGGTTGCTATTTTTGTATTTTTTGCTGCTGCTCCAATAATTGAAATTATTTTCTCTTAACTTACCACAGTAAAGCTGGAAGCCATTTTATTGTTGTGCGATGCTTTGAGCCGAGTTGAATACTACACCTTTAGCTGGTGGCGAACCGCCAGTGAGCATGGCAATCAATTTATACAAAGGCACTTATACAAATCCACCATAATTTTTGATTGTCAGCTATTAATTTGAAAAATAGACTCTATGTTGCTGTGCATCTGTTTTAAGTAATAGAAATCACAATATGGTAAGAATAAAAATGTGGCACATAAGATGCAGCTTAGCTTGTTCCAGTGTGACAGTAGCAGAGGAGTGAAAAAGCAAGGGAGACTACTGCACTGTTTACTATATTGTGCTGTTTTACTAACTGAATGTGTAGAACAAGTTAGTTGAGTGTGTCACTAGTGTTCTTAGCATGTTTTGATGTCCTCTGTGATTTATAACTGTACAGAGCCATGGCAACATGGGGTCTATTTGTTTTATTCAATGAAGAAGCAAAAATTTTAATGGATTAAATACCATTAGTACAATTGCTCGGGTGATAATAGAGATGCACATGCTCTGATTGGTCAAGGATTGCATCAAATCTTGCTATGATAATAATGCACAGGGTGATTACAGGAAGAGTGCTAAATTTCAAAATGGCTGCCTCACATTTTCTCAAATGTTTGCAAGAAAGTGATAAATGCAGTTGAAGAAAATTAAATTGAGATGAGCACAAAAAATGCTAAAAGATTAGCAGAACACTTCAAAACAAAGGGATAGAGTTTTTGTTGATTCAATTTAAAAAACCTCTTAAAACTGCTTGTTTATCTAGATACAGGTAATCAACACAATTGTAACAAAATATGAGCAATTCTTTGAAATTCTTTATTCACAGAATTTGTAACAAAATTTGGAAGCACCCAAGCTATTTTACTAAAACAGTTATTTTCTGAAGGACTGCAGAGAAGATCACTGAATAATATTCACTTCACCTTTGGAAAATATTTGACAACTTTTATTTACTGTTATGTTATTTACCATATTAGGGCAATGAAAAATGCAAAATATGCAAATATGCAAATATGCATTGGTTATATACTGAAGAACGGGGTAAGAACAAGGACATAAGTGATGCAAGCAATCTTTGATTTCTTTTCCAATTTTTATGGAGATGAATTTTTTAGCAGTGAACTTAAAAGCCCACTTAAATGTTTCTTTTCTGTTTTCTTCTTTCATGCACATCTCATGTGATGGGTAGGATGCTCAGATAAGAACATACTAATTTTCAAAAATTAGAAGCCAAAAGACTAGATTGGAATAATAAATCCGTCATTGCGACGATGGTTTAACATACATATAATATGTGTGGACATTTCCACTTTCAATTATTACCTCAACAAGTTCTTCTTCAAAAAATTTCTTCTAGAGTACCACTTTAACATTTCAGAAATTAACGAAAGTGGAACTTGTCAAAAAACATTTTCATAAGGCACAAATAGTTACACATTACTGTTATTGAACCTTAATTATGCCTTTGTTAATGAAAGTATATTTAATTCAAGTTAATTGATATCAGTGAATATTAATCTAGTGCATATTTACACTTATTGTTATTACTGCTTACACTGAAAGTGCCTCTGTGGTGGACTCTATACAAAGCCCTTCTTCCTATATATTATCCTTACATATATGTAACTGAAGGGCTGATAATATTATATGCTTATGATTGTCTATTTCAGGGGGTGTGGATGTGCATTTCACCCAGGAACCTTCTGATCCAAGCCTCTTTAACAATGGTAATGATGCCAAGCTGGTGTGGGACTACACTGATCCTCATAATAAGATTCAGGTCATTATCTATAGTGTTCTTGTGAATGGTGCATTTGTCAGAATGATGGTTAATGACAGTAGTGGTGTCCAAGAACATCTTGAAATTCCACTTTCGTACAAAGGAAGAGTAAAAATTGAAGGAAGAGCTACCTTGATTATCAAGAACATCAACCCTGGAGATAATACCAAGTTTACATGTGAATTGATTGGAAGCTTTTTGTACTTGGTACAAAGTACAGTGCAGCTTATTGTGGCAGGTATGTATTACAGACATAACCATTTGTAATCAAACATAAATCAGATGCATTCAACTCATGTCTCATATTTTTGAGATTTGGAGAAAGCAAACAGTAGCATAAATTTGCACAAATCTTCATATGTAGGGCTAAAAAAAGTGGCTAGCTAACCCGACTTTTGGGAAAACAATAGTGCTACTTTTACTTGAGATGTGACACCACACTCCTAAAAGGAGGAAAGAAATTTTACCATTAACTTTTCTGTTTCTCATCAGTAAGAAATCAAAGATTTATTGTATCAAAGAGTTATTTCCTGTTGCACTGGCACTAACTATTGGGTTTCCTTGTTATGCATCCATACAAATACTGAGATTTTTTCTGAAAAAAGCTGTCAATTGAAAATGGTTAGTCAAAAGTAGAAGCAATCCGACTGGTCGTACGATTTTTTGAGATCAATGAAAGAAAATATTGCATAACAAATCACAGGCAGCATGTAAAATTAAGTTGGTGTGAAGAAAAATGGCATTGCTTTTCAAGCCTTTTAGAGGGACTTGCCAAAGGGAATGAAAGTCAGTATTGCGCCATTCGCTGCCCTCTGAAGATTACGATCTTCAAGGTTTGCAGATGTAAATTTAGTCAACAGAATGGTGACTTCCTCAAGGAATTTCTGACACTAAGGGGCAAGTTGAGACTTTCAAGATTTGCACGATGGAGCAAAATTTTCTAAAATTTATGAAGCCAATTAACCATTGAAGTCTGTAATCCAAGCTCTCTATGTTCTTTGAAAGATGCTGGGCATACGAACGGAAAATAATTCAATGATGACCAATGTGGCCAGTTAGGAATGCTGTTCTTAGCAGATGCTATTATTCATGGAGGTCAGTTCAACAGCTCTAATTTTATTGCTGATTTTGGTTGCCCCACTGAGAAACTGGCTGAATTCCACAAAGCGCTCCAATAGACTTAAAGTATTTAATTTCAGTTTAGTGTTGGAAGCCTAAACTTTTCAAAAATTTGTCATTTGTAGATGAAAGCCTAATGGTCTTTGAACAGACTTTTAAATATTCTCGCTAAGTGTTTCTACCATTCATTTCCGAATACAGTATCTTGGATGTCCTAACAACATTAAGTACGTAAAAAATAGTATGATATTTAGTATGTAAACTTCTTGGTCACTTGACTGTGATTCAAAGTTGAAAATATTTGTGATAACTAAATACTCGTGTACATCAATTTACCTCATTGTTCGCTTGAACGATTTTATTCACTTGTTGTGAAGAATCCAGACCTGATGGAACCCTTTAATGAAAAGTATTGTGAATATGCTCAAGACTGCTTGAATCTCAATAAATTGGTTATTTAAGTCTTAAAGGCCACTTATTGATCCTCAATAGCATTGGGAATTACAGCTGTAAAATGGAAACCGAACTTTCTGAATGAAGTGAAACTTTGGGACATCTGGTCAAATCCACTCCCTGGCATATATCATTTGCAAGTATTGATATATCTGCAAAGTATTGTTTACCATTTTATTTCAAAAATTGAAAACAAATGGAAAAAGGAAAATTTGCAAATCGATTACATTTGTGATCATGGAAAGTTATGTGCACATCAAAGTGAATCGAAAGGCCTCTACAAGATGTGATGGGCAGTCTCTTTGTACTTTCATCTCTCACTTAGTGTGTTCACCGTGATCCTATTGCCATTGGGCTTCAAAAAAATTTCATCTTTATCCTGACTATATTTCATTATCAAGTGATCAAATGCCTTTTTCCAGGCGGCATAGGGTCTTCCATGTTGGTATTGTTTAGCCTGGTAGAGCACTTCAATTTGGCTTACATCCTTAGGTTTCTGCTATTTTACTGCTGATGTCATCAATGAAACTTTAGAGGCTAATGCTTCCACGGTTTCTGCGATTCGAAGGCAGTTAAGAATTATTTTGTAATCTTGGTGGAGATCTGGTAAAAGAGTTGCGTAACCAAAGAAACTTCACCTTCCACTTTTCTTATGCCTCCTCTTATATTGACTGTTGGAATACTCGGCTCGAGCTGAAGCTGGGGGGTGGGAGGGGGAAATTTTTATTTCACTTTTTGTTCCTTTAGTAGGTTTCTTTATTTCATCGTCCTTTAGTCGTTTCCTGCCCAAGGTTCCAAGGTCAAGTGACTCTAAATAGAGAAACAAAAGTGAACTTTAATTTATATCAAAAGGATTTTCTAGCACTAAGGTATTATATAACAGCTCAGTTTCTTTTTTCAATTTTTAAAAGTCTATAGAGGGGGCAGCTTTTTGCACTCTTTTATAAGGCCTAATGCATGGTAATGATCTTCCAAGCGAATACAGCCTGTGATATCTAGCACTCAGAGCGTTGAGCTATCATTATATCTGATTGAAAGGCTGTTGTATCCTTTAATTAGAATTTCATGTAGCATAAGTTCATTTTGCATGAAAACTGCATGTTTTGTTTGAAAGCTACATGTTTTGGATTGTGGGATAGATCAAGTTAGCTTACACATACACATGATGACACTCGTTCTTCTATGTAACTCTCTTAAAGCTCTTGTACCCGACAGATTTTTGTGATGTTTCAGAGCTAGTACCTCTAAGTCTCGAGTGTAGGCCATTCTAAATCTAAACAAAAGCAGTTAGCATTCTATAAGAAATAGAATAAGAAATAGAATAAGAAAGACGGTAAGTTTTGAGCTCGGTTAAGACCTAGAAAAAGATTTTGTTTCCATCTTTTTACGAGCGTGGAACAAAGAATGAGGAATCAAACCTCAGACCTTCGGATTCTGCACTTCGATACTCTACCACTGAACTACAGAAACTCTGTGGTGATCGCGGCCAATTACGAAGTTCATGTATGACACCCATCCTAGATACTGCTAGGATCAGCGATGTCAACAGCGTCATGTTTTTAAATAGAATAAAAAAGATGGAAGGTTTTGAGCTCGGTAAAGAAACAGAGAAAGATGTGTTTCGTCTTTTCACGAGCTTGGGACAAAGAAAAGGGTATTTGTTTTTTTGTTTTTCTCACTCAAACCTTCATTTTGCAACACAGAATATTACTTCTGGTACAAATATGAATCAAGTAGTCTCTTTGTTGGCGCCTCTCCCATTTCTGCTTCTACTGCTTTTTTCCCACCATGTCCTGTAGTTTCTTAAGTGACATCAGCATCTCTTGATGGTCTTGAAGACATTTTCTTTGCTAACGTCAAACAAGCTCAAATCTTGTGTCGATTATTACTCGGAACCGCTTAGTGTTAATTTAAGCCACCCTTTTGCTCTCAAGTATTTCTCACACTTTATTCTGGGTACTGCCTGTTTTGTGTTTTCACCAAAACTAAGACTGGACCATGTTATATAAAATTTAGTCGTTTGTTTGTTTATTTGTAAGCTAGCAAGTGCCTCTGTTTACCTCATATTGGCTATGGCCCTGACTGATTTCACTTTAGTTTTAAGGACCGAGTCAAATTATCTCGCCATAAGTTTGGGAACACTTATTCACAATTGTATTGAAACCTAACTCTCTTCTTAAGGGGTAACATGAGTTCGAGGAGCTCTGATGGAATGACGCTGCTTCACTATAAATATGATGCCTGCGATAGATTAAGGATGTGTTTAATTTGCTGAGTGATAACCTCTCCTCTACTTCTCCGTTTAATAATAATAGTTTTAGCCCAAAATGTTAACAATGGTCATTGTACAATCCATTCTTGCTGCAGGAAAGTAATTCGTTTTCTTTGCGTTTTACTTGGGCTTAAGGACGTTTTATGTGAGGGTATAATTCTTCAAAATGTGGAGGAAAAGCGCTAAACTCTCCCTTCCGCAAACTACCTTTTCAGAGCAATCCTGATGAACAATCAAATTGTTTAAAGTTTGATTAAAGAACGATCGTTACCAGAAGATGAGTAAATTCTTCTTTTAACTTTAAGTGATGGGCAAGTTACG
Organism: Pocillopora verrucosa; assembly: GCF_036669915.1. Classification (NCBI taxonomy): domain Eukaryota; kingdom Metazoa; phylum Cnidaria; class Anthozoa; order Scleractinia; family Pocilloporidae; genus Pocillopora; species Pocillopora verrucosa. Next base: position 10,018,131 of record NC_089317.1, read on the forward strand.
TTCAGCGTACCACTCGTATGTTCTTTTGATCTGGAAGAATCCATAGTTTCTCTTTCATCAAAATTTCAGTTCTCTGGGTAAAGGATGTTTCAGTAGATCCTTGGTCTTTTCCAAGTGAGGTGTGGCTTGATTGGCTCTTTGCCTATTTGTTTGTGCAGCAGCAAAAATTTTATCCAAAACAAAGGGAGTAGCTTTGAAGCCAGGGTCCTTAGTCCAACAAGTGACTTCCTGAATTAGCCCTTCATTCCCCAGGCTGGGACTCTACTTTACAATTTAGCTTGTTAACAAGTTCTCCAGTAGCTAACGCCAACAGGTTAACTTGTACAGAATGAAGTTTGAGCCCTCTTATACTAGTTGGTTGTTGGGGACAATCCAAGTAATATTTACAACACCATATGAGGAATGATATAATCTCTTTTACCTTCCAGAGGCACCACTTATAAACCTCTCTTTAGGTGGAAAATATTACATCGAAGGATCCCCTGTCACCATGGCCTGTCGAGCTTCTGGGAAACCACTACCGGATGTGGCATGGATTAGAAATGGAGTACTGGAAAGTTCAGGGAAGAAAGCTGCGTTTTTAAAGTTCCATAATATAAACAGAACAGATGCAGGACAATATACATGTCGAGCCAATAACTCAGCGGAAGTCACTTCTATTAACACAACAATTGTAGTTCACTGTAAGTATATCTTGACCATAATTTTTTATTTCTGGTTTACTTATTTAACAGTGCGACTCCTGTTATTGGGGCCCGTTACACAAAACTAATGGATCTGTTCAAAAGTGTAAGGAAACAGAATTCCACCTCCTTTGTATACATACTAAATCAGAAAAAAAATACTAAATACTAAATACTAAATCAGAAAAAAAATCAGAAAATGGCTTAAAGCCATTTCTGAGTCATTGTGACAACCCAAAATTAACTCCGTTTGATTAGCACACAAGGCTCGCGCATATTCTGATTCTGTGTGAGGGCTCCGTTTGGGGCTTTATTGAAATCTGAGAATAGGTCAGCTGAGAAATTACATGGTTTTTTTTTGACTGATAGCCGAGGTCAGCTGATAGATGCAAAATGGGCTGAAACTTAAACTGCGAGCATGAGATTTGTGCATATATTTACATGTATGACAGTCAAAGAGATATACAGTATTGTGCAAAAGTAACGCAAACGAAAATCGCCGAATTTCTTTAACTGTACTTTCGAAATCTCATTGAACTTTCGAAATCTCATTGAACTTTCGTGTGAAAGTTCGTGGGAAGATTTTCACCTGCACTTCGCGTCATTTCGCCGGAACAAAGAGCAACGTTTCTTCGAATTTTCGTTACTAAACTAAAGTTCGCAATTAAAAGCTTGGGAAAGACAAAACAATTCTCGTCGCGATATGCTTGATCTTCATGTCATGTAATGAGCCCGAAACAAGAAACTTCAAACTTGAATCCCTAGCCTATGAGGTCCTCGAATAAAGTTTTCTCTTAAATTGATCAAGGGAGGCTCTGTTCCCCAAAGAGTTCGTAGATAAATACATCATCCTGGCACCAGTTGAGCAAAATAAGGTATGTCTTAAATTCAAATTATGTTTTCGCTTTTAACGAGGTGAGATCCTCCCACGTGCAGCCTCCAGGGCACTGCTGCACTCGTCTTCTGGCTCAAAATTAAGGAATTTCACCAGAAATTCTGCATGAGTAACAACGTTTTCATGTCAGATAAGAAGTAAAGTTTACCTTCACAAATTGCTTATTATAGTTAAGAGACGATTTAAAATAGCTCTCCCGGTAACAATATAGTTGGTGTTATTTTTTATACTGCAGTAATGCTATTGTTTTCAGCGTGCAATGTGTGAGTTTAAGTATTTTGCTTTAAGTCAGCATTCTAACCGTTGGTGGATGACTTGCTGCAATTTTACGATCAAGGCACTCCATGGATTGATACTAGATTACCCCACTCACAAGATTAACCCTTCCTTATTGCATTATCATGCACCCTTTATACTTTTACGAGGGGTTATGATTTAGAACTAGGGGGAATGTATGAGCCATGAAATAAATCGGGATTAAGGATTTGATTTGATTTACATTTTTAGACAAACCCGAAGGTGTGAGGCTCACTACCAATGCTTCACAAAATACGGTCACTGAAGGAGACACAGTTAAATTCAAGTGCTTAGTTATGGCTGCTGTGCCTCAAGTGTCAACTTACAAGTTCTATTTCAGTGGCCGCCTCCCAGGTAATAGCAGCAACAGGGAGTATACTCTCAATAACGTCAATCGATCTCAGCACTATGGTGAGTACAAATGTGTCCCACATAATGATGCTGGAGATGGAGCAGAAGCCGTTGTGACACTTAACATAAATGGTGGGTAGAAACATCTTGAGCATTTTGAGTACTTTGGAATGATCATCCAAAACGGAAAAAACGTTTTTTACCAGTTTTACATGAAAATTTTGTTGTTTCTCTCTTCTTACCTAGTTCCTGTCCAGTTTACAGAAGTGCCACAGAATATAACAGTTAATACGTCAACTCCTCTGTTTTTGAGTTGTGATGCCTCGGGTTTTCCTGAACCTAAGATAAGATGGGAAAAATCTGGGATTAATTTGTCTGACACCAAACAGTTGAACATCACCAGTAGTAGCAGGAATGATGCAGGAGAATATGTATGCATCGCAAGTAATGGAGGGATACAGGAAAAGACAGTAAGAGCTTATGTCACAGTGCAATGTAAGTCTTAATTTCAGTATGTTATAAAAAGCTGCTTTTGCCGCTAAATACATGATACAGTCCTACCTATAAGCAACACCATATGAAGTGGTCACCCTGTATTCAGTGGTCAGTTGTCAAAGTCCCAATTTTTTTTCTCCATAGTTGATGTTATTTTCACCTCTTCTTAGTGTTCACCTCTATTGAGTGAGTGACAACAGCCTGGTTGTATTGTCTTCCATCTGTAATGAACGGTCAAATAAAGCGGAACCACTCAATTAAAACTAAGAAGACTTTTTGAAAACCTAGTTATCAGGTTTTTTGCAGCCCCTCCTAGGCCAGCGGATTTGGACTTTCAACCACCCTCCAAACACAGGGTGTTCATCCACTAGCTGAGCTCTGACAGGGCATGAACCGAGTGTCAATCTTGAGCGGGTAACAAAAAAAGTGTGTATACTCTGAAAAAAAAACGGAACTGGTTTGGCAAAAGAACTTGGAAAGACTTACCGAAGGCATATTTGTAGCAGAGCTGAAAACTTCGCTCATTTTTTCACAACAAACCAATTGCTTGAGAGAATTTAGATAATGCATACACAACCTGAAGGATGTAATGTTGTTGGGTAAAAATTTCTTATACGGTCGTCTATTGCACTCAGTTTACATGGGGAAACAATTGTATTATTCCTATCATAACTGCATTCAGAAGCATAAACATATAGGTGATATGCCTCTGCTTTATTTTATTGAGGAAGTGGTCCCATGCTTGGTGAGACAAAGCATATGCTGTAGTTTGAGCGAGTCGAGTAGGCAGCATTAAAACATATTGATAAAAAAATTACCATTTCCAAAAACTGCAGTTCACTCTTTTCGCAACAGAACCATATCCACGAAACCTGCAAGTTTGTTTGCATCACACTTTAGCGGCCCGTAATTTCTTACAAGTTTGACAGGTTCTCACATGGGAATATTTTCAAAATCAAATTACCGCGTCAGACTTCATGTAAACATGAATATCTTTGGCTCAACTTTAATTTATTTTACTTTTTGGAAAGGCCAGTACCCTAGTTTCTAGGGTAAAATCACGCATCTCCGACCAAAGTGCATTTTTTCTAAATGAATAACAGGTAAATTTAGTTAACTGAAGAGCAAATGATGGAAGCTTGCTTACACTGTTCGCTATTATTCCAAAACCATCTAGGCAAAAATGTTTGTCCAGATTTTACGGAAAAGTAATCCGTAATTTTATTATTTTGCTTTTACACCCCAATGAATTAAACATTCCAAACGAAATAATTTGGAGTATGAAAGCAGTCTGAAATATTGTTTAGGCGATGGACAGGCACGAAGGATTTTAAACCACGAATGCATAATAATTTAAGATAAAGGCCCATTGATTATTTTTCCTTCATCACATAGAAATGAATCACTCAAAGTGGGGCTAGATTGATTAAAAAGTTTTCGCCTTTTCCTAGGCCTCAGCGTGGGAGAAAACTCAAACTAGACTCAACTTACCTCCTCTGCTTTCTCAGCCCCATTATTTTTCGTGTTCTCTTTGTTGTTGACTTTTTTCACTCTGTTTTCTGGAGCATCATGTCTTCCTCACTTTGCTATGCACTAGATATTTTCCCTTTTAAATTAGCTTTCCTATTTCCTCGCTGCGTTCCTCTCGCTGTTTTCTTGCCCATTTTTTTCATGTCGTTTCTCGTTTATTCACGTTTTTCAGACTCGCACGCACATATTACTACTTCTCTCCTTTTTTCCTGTCTATGATATCTTCCGGTAGACATAGCCTAAACTGTAAGTGTTGTTGCTTGCAAGTATGTTGATTAGAATTGCAAAATACTAATAACCGGTAGTGTTTTCAACTACAATTTGCGCGGCTTCTCAACAACAAGCCCACGTAAAGCCCTCGCGTAATGCCTCGTGCTGCACCGAAGATCGGCATTCGAGTATGCGTACTCCATCACTTTTGACCTAAATAAAGGGGGTAAGTTTCTAAAGAAACTGTGATGCTGCGTCGGTGGGAAAGTATAACAGGGTAATTTAGTGTTATCAACTGAGTTGATAACGTAAATTGGCTACTATAAAGAGTTAAAAAGGTGACGATTCGAGCGACACTCGAAACGTCAGCTTTTTAACTCTTTACCGTGGCCAATTTACGTTATCAACTCATTTGATACTACTACGATAATTCCACTGTTATTTTCAGTATTTTAATTTTAGTATGTGAATTACATCCTACGGCCTTATCTGTGCATCGTATCGATCGCATAAGGTGTACGCGAAAGGCAAAAACAACTAGAACTAAATCATTAAAGTGTTCTTTGTTTTCTTTCCTGCTTGAAAGTTCGCTTCTATAACAGTTAAATGTAAAGAACAAAACAAAAAAATTAAAGTTTGGATCGCTTAGTGCGGCCAATATGTTGCCACGTATTTTTGCCTCGTTCTAAAGTGTGATACTGTGGCAGATTTCCCTCAGTGACACAGAAGTGGAATGATAACGCTCGTCAATGTTATGATTGATATGAAGTATCACCAATTCACTTATTCAATCGCTTATTGCATTTTTATTTATTCTCAGACCCGCCCACAATTCAAACTGTCACCACATCATCAAAGAGGTCTTGGATTGGCCAGACAGTGACTTTCAACTGTCTTTCTGATGGTGTTCCTACACCAACACTCTCTTGGTACAAACCTGAAGGAAGTGAAATAAACAGAGTCAGAGGCAGAGAAAACAAAGTACAAGTACCACTCAGGGGTGATCAAGATTTTGGTCATTACAAGTGCATTGCTACCAATGCACTTGTTCCATCTGATGAGAAATCAATAAAGATAAATCAGATAAGTGAGTAAAAAAGATCAGTGTATTTTGATGAAAGAAAAACTGCACATTAGGTCAGCATTTTATTTTGCCTTTACTCATTATCACTGTTTCTGGTTTATTAGAAGAAAGGCTGTCGACACCTTGCCCTTTGGTAGCGTTAAACGCGTTGCAAAAGAGCGTTGAACTTCAGGCAGATTGACGACATCCTCCCATGCGAGTATCCATATGAAACTCCCTCAATCGTGGACTCTAATTTTTTTCTTTTTCTATTAGGCCCTTGGCTAATTTATACGGCAGCTGCATGTATATTCATAAAACTGTAATAATACACGGATTTGCTTTCATCCTAAGTATTGTGACAAAACTTGCTGCGAGGTAATCACCAAAAAGAAAATTTCTTCTTCCTTTTTTTTTTTGCTCAAAATGATACCTTTTTTATGGCACTATGTAGAGAAACCAGGGAAAGCATCCATCAAATCATCAGAATCAGTCATTCAAGCAACTTTGATAACAATAAGATGGACTGCACCAGCTGATGATGGAAGTCCAATTACAGGATACCGAATGGTCTTACAAAAGGGTGAAACGCAGATCGAAAAGAATAATATCACCGATCCAGGGACGACTACTTATTCGTTTCGTGGTTTGGAGAAAAATACCAACTACACAGTGAAACTGTTTTCCAGAAATTTTGTATTCGAGGGAGATCCTATTGTAAGGACGATTAAGACCAAGTTTGAAGGTATGGAATCGCAAGTGATCTCGTGACTGAAAACTTTACACCAATCATTTTTTGCCAACTTAGATTTTTCCCAGATTCAACGATGTTTTCTACTCACCACATTATAAGATTTTTGATTTTAAGTGTTTGTCCCCTTCTTAATGGCCAGTTTGCTTTTCCTTTCTATTTGAGAAGTACCTACGTTTGAAGAAGCGTAATAATAAATAAACCACAGGTGAAAGTAGGTGAGATGAAAGAAACTTAATGGTTTACGCCGACCTTTTATGTCAAATTGCCTTACATTGGCTCTTGTTCTGTTTTCAAACAAAAAAGGGTTCGCCACTGTTAAGCGTTATCGTAGTTACATAGATATTAAGGTTGTTTTTTCATCCTTTAACATAGGTTATATGTTTGGTGTGAAAGACCCTATTCCTTGTTGGCTCTGCACGTGTGTGGTTGACAAGTTTTTATGTGCAGGCTGTAATGCTTGTTATGTGGGCGAAACCTCTCAACATTTATCTACACGTGTTCGTGAGCACTTGGTCTGTGATAGGGCCTCTAACATTTTCAGACATTTAGAAAATTCTCAACAGTGTTACTCTATAGTCTGATGAGTGTTTTAGCATCTTAGATCACGCTTCTACAACTCTCCAACTTAAAATCAAAGAAGCTTTTCACATTCAGTGAGGGCAAGCTACACTTAATCATCAACTTTATTATGTTAATTTGAAACTTTCCTTGTAATTGCGTGCATTGTTCTATTTCATCCTTTGTTTTGTCCAATCAGCATTTTGTTATACACTTTAAATTCAACATTGTACCTTGTATAAATCAGAATTGAGGATGACACAAGAACTGTCGAAACATGTTTCTAAAAGTTATTTTCTTAAACCAACTGTCCCTTATGACAGTGAGGCGATTTTCACAAATCGGTCGACAAAAGAATTGAAGTTTGAAAATGGGCCTTTCATGAAAATCGCTTTTAATATGCCAATATTATGGGGAAAGCTCGTGAAACAGTTTGTGGACGGCCTCAAAGAATCCTCCGTATATTTTCTTGAAGATGAGAAAAGTACGAGCACAAAAAAACAGAGTGCGAGTGACAGAAGTCAAGCTATAAGCTGTAACCTGATAAAACAGGAAAAATTGCGACGTACGAAGAAAGTTTGAAATAGGTATTTAAAAAGCTAAACCACGAAATTAAACCTCTTGCGTATAATTAAGATAGATGAATATTATTTTCTTAAATACCTACCAGCTATATTCAAAGCACTTAAAAAGAATCAAACCTCCATGGGTCCCATAGCTATCAGGATTTGCTATTTAATTTATTGACATATTTAGCACACTTACAGCGTAAAACCGTCCATTTTTTTGCATATGTAGTGCTTCTTTTGTTGACACTAGGTTTGTGTGTAACGATTTTCTTTCAAAACTATGTCACGGAATAACAAATTAGCAGTTTTAGAGCCATTTCCAGTCGGTAATACCGTCAGTAAAGTTATACTCTTCTGTATATAATGTCTATCGAGGTAAAATGGCGGCATTTTTGAAATTCCCATGGCTTTTTTTCATTTTACATGGATTAGCCCAAACCAAAACATCTAAGGTTGTCGTTTTCAGGAAAGTTTCTTTCGAAACCTCATCTGCCACATATCTCGTTCGACAAAAAAACAGTATTGTGGTAACAGGTGTGAATTTAGTGACTGAAGTTGAGCAACCGTAGCATGGTTATGAAGTTCGTCGCACCTGATATTGCTCTAGCGTTTCATCACCTCTTCAGTTGGCAAACCCCCTGGATAAAAAAGGCTTGTTTTCTCGGCGGAAAACCGGCATCAGCTTATGTTTACAGAAGAAGAATCGTAGCCCTGTACGCTCAAATGGCTCGAGAAGCGGAGCATGTGCACTCATTTTTCCGCTGTGTCATTGCCGAATGCCTGAACTAAGTCATGCGCATTCTTTCCGTCATTACATGACACAAATTAACGGCGAATTACGACATCATCTATGTATCAGTCCTTTCATTTCATCATTTGTAAGTAGCAATTAAATGCCATTAAAGGTCAGTGTATCATTCCGGTTTTCGTCGTAAATGCGGTATTTGTTTTAGGCTACAACGGACCATTATTTAGGCTTCTCATTATCACTTTTTGCCCTTTCAAATTATTTTGAATTCATCTCAGTACTTAACTTAATTTTGCTTGTTATACACTTTTGCTTCAAAAATATCCCAAAAAGATCTTCGACCAATTTACAGATTATTTAGTCACTGGTAAATTGTGACCAGGTTTGTAACAAGAAGTTGTATAATTATTAGAAATTTCACGCCGTTCATGTTGTTGACATCAATCTAGGAGCCCCTGATGTGGTCGAAATAGACGAACTGCCAGGTGAAACAATAGACGGTACAATTACCCTAAAGTGGAAGGAGCCAGAAAGTAATGGAAAAGACATTACTATGTATACAGTGTACCTAAGAGTAGTGACTGATGGGAAAGAAGGACAGTGGACAATAATAAGGAGAATCAGAGATGTTACTGTGAGAGAATTGAAAATAGCGTTGGAGAGAGGAAAGGTGTATCAGTTTGCCATTACTGCAACTAATGAGCTTGGTGAAAGCCTAAAACAAGAGGAATCAAATATCGAGCAAGTCAAGGCAGATAGAGGTATGTTCAAATGAATCCTATTCTCCCCTTTCAACAGTTTATCCTTCTCTTTACTTAGTTTTCAAGCACTTTCCGTGTCATCAACATCAAAGTTTTTACGTGTGAATTCTTCGTCTGCAAAAACCTGAATCAGTGAGAAAAATTTCACTTACGTCGCAGTTGATATTTGTGTGCCAACTAGAGGCCAATTGTTCTGCAATGTTTTCTGTTACTAAATTTTAATTACCTTGTTAATTAAATAATATTATAATAAAGTTCGGATATAACGTGCACTGTCATTGGTTGAAAGAGCGTGCTCTATGGGAGTATAGAGCATAGAGCTGAGCTAAAGCTGTCACGCCATCTGCCAAATTGCACTATGTCCGACTTTCTCCTGGAATTTTCCCTAGTCTTTTTTTTTAATTGAAAGTGAAATTGCGGAACAGGCAAGGCGGCAAATAGCGACAGAAGAACCAAACAAAGGTTTGTAAACATGTCAAGCGCCGTAATTGACGTTTTTATAACGTGAGCAGAGACAAATATCCTCGAAGAGTAAACGAAATGGACAGTCCGAGTTTTGAAAGTTTTCACACATTTAGATTGCAAGCTTACTAGGGGTAAAATCAAACACAGCTAACGCTCGTGTAATATATATAGTTTTGTGTTCAAAAACAAAACAGAGCAAAACAGGAATGATGAAAAATACAGCCAAACTGGCGTAACTGTTAAAACTCATACTAGTCATGACGGTGTCATGCTGAGGTCCAACGTAGCTAGCTCATCATGGCGATCTCCGGTCATCGCAGTCAAGTAAGCCTCAGAAATTACATCGGCCGTCCTTCTAAAGAACAACTTAGACTCTGCTCTCATATCCTTTCCGAGGCGTCGAGTGGAAGGCCACATCAGTCACTGCAGCCGAGTTTTGCGGCGCTGTCATTCCGAGCAATCTTCATATTCCGGTAAATTCGGCTGTCGTTCATTCATGAAATACACGCTTGAACAGTTTGTTTTCTAATCGCCATGTGCAAAAATCTTGTTTGTTCTTATGAGCCACAATTCGGCCGGAAAACACCGAACATTTCACTTTCAGACTCGTATTAGAGACTAAAAGGCTTTAGGCCAAAGAGTTAAATTCGACTTGCTGAACTATTAAGTTTGTAAACTATTGCAGAATGTGAACTTCGATGGTTTTTTACCTTTGATGGTTTGACATTTTTGACAGCTTTAGTCCTGTGCGGCCAATTATATTATTTAAACCACTCTAACAGGATCCCGATTGGCTTATTGTGGTGTGCTTTATGAGAGTATAGAGCATGCTGACGACACTGTTGTTCGCTTTGGAAATAAAGTTTGTTTTTAAAAATTTAAAGTAATGCGTAGAGAATTTAACGGATTCTTTATCATAAAACAAATAGAGAAGCCTTGTCTGTGCTCTTTTCCGTTGTAAAGCATTTAGGGAAGCGGCTAGCGCCTTCAAGAAGCGGGGAGAAACACTCGACTACGTCTCGTGTTTTTCCCTACTCTTCTTTCGTGCTCTAGCCGCTCCCCGCGTGCTTTACAACAGAACAGAGCACATACTATTGCTCCATTTGTTAAATAGTTAAACGACAGTTTAGATCTGTGAAATTCCTGACTCTTCTTTGGCTTCTCCAGTAATCAAAGTCAACAGATAACAATCTATGCGTCAGTTTGTGTGATACAGATCCACGGTTTCTCATAGTTTATCATCTACAGTTTATTAGATGTTTCTACAGTTTATCATTACATGTCAAGAATTCCATTTCCTATCCTCCGTGTCTTAGACTTCATCGCCTATGTATTGGCAGTTTTCATTTTGTCAAGATATCAGAGGCAATATGTCAATTCTTCAAAAAAAACGGGGCTATCTAACCTCTGTCATTCAAGCGAATCATAAACTATTAATCGAAAGTCGGCAATCTACAAACGTCACAGAAGGAAGAGAATGATCGTATTCCATTTTACTGTCACAATCGCGCGGTAAGACCTATCCTTTTAACAAATTTAAATTACTCCAAAATGATCCAAAAACTGTTATATTATTTTCGCATAAGATGTAGACAACTTTTTGGTCAGAAATACACTCTAAATAAATGATCAACACGAGTCGTTAGACAGACACTCTAATCATTCCATGCTACGTAGCTGCAGAAATCAAGATATCAAATGTCAGTGTTCTTTGCAAGTAAAGGCTGTTTTTTGTAAATGAGTTTAAAAGACAATTCTTGTACAAACAAACAGACGTTCATTTTCAGTCATATTTTGTTTTTCTCCATTTCAAACAGTAAGCACAGAAGTTTACCTGACAGCGACAATACAGGAGGACTGTAGCAGACGCTCAGAAGTTGCTGCGAAATTTCCAGAAATGGTTAGATAATCGAATTGATCCAAATACCGGAATGTATGGAATACTACAATAAGATTTATTATGAAAAGGGAATCTTAATCAATTTGTTCTTGAAATGAAAGATTAATATTTCTGTTAAAAAATGATATTTTGAACCATCTTCAATATGTAACAAGCATTTGAATATAAATTTTTTCTTTATATGTTCTTTTAGGCTTGTCAAATTGCCTTCAGGTTTGGCTGCTCATCCGCCAACACTTTGAACACCAGGTAAGGTATACTCTGTCTTTTAAATTGAAGCAGCAAATGGGGGGAAGGAGCTTTAAAACCAGTTTTTCTGCTCTAGAAAATCGTAGTTAATTTGAGGTACATATCCTTTCATCTACAGCAATATATTGAGACAGAGTGACATAAATTAATTTTATTTACCTTGGTTTACTACATTGTTTAAATCTCAATGTATTTCAACACTTAAAAATCACCAAAGAACAAATATTTGTGATGATGATATTCTTTGCTTCCACACCCCCCCCCCCCCCCCCCCACACACACACACCTTTCTCCCTCTCTCTATCTAGGTGTGGCAGTGTTGTTCTTGACTTCATGATGAGGTTCAATCAAAGTGTAATCGTCAACAATATTTTGACTGTCCTGTCCGATGCTGCAAGACAAAACAAACTTGGAGGTTTTAAAGTCAATCCAGACTCGATAAAACAAGTTTTTCTACCCACAAACGGCTCAGAAAGCACGGTAAAAGGTAAATTTAACAAAGAAATTGTTAACGACATTGAAGTTCACAAAGCAACCAGGTGCATAATCAGACATGGTTTCATGTCAGTCTGGTTTAAAGATTGAATGAATGAAGTTACAACTAGTAATAGTTTTGATGAGAAGGAATTAGCAACTGGTTTGCAGTTATTCCTTACATTCAGGGTGATACGGGACCCATCAAGAGAATTGTTAATAGCCACAACGTTAAGGTTGCTCAAAAATCTTTTCAGACTTTGTGGTATATTTTTGCCAAACCTAAGGATCCTATCACAAATGAACAACTAACCGCCCCTTTTTTTTTCTATTCCGTGCAATGACTGTGATCACGAGTATATCGGACAGACCAAACGTCAGTTTGGTACACGTTTGAAAGAGCATTAAAAAGCGGTCTTCTTTTATCGATAAGAAAAATCAGCTTTGTCGGAGTACACATGCCTAACTAACCATAAAATTGGGTGAGATAATTCTAAAATTTTCACCACTAATCGATGTTACCACCAGCGCCTTTGTTTGGAAGCCTGGCATATGAACTCTGCCCACGCTCCTTTAAATCGTGATGATGGCAGCTTACTACCTGACGCATATTTACACCTCGTCAGAAAAAAGGGCAGCTGCTCGGTGAGCTCATAAAAGGACCTCTTGTTGCAACGATTAGATCACCCCTGATGAAGGCACTACACAGGAATGTTGAAACGTTGTGTTTATGAATTGTAACTTCTAGGTTACTCTCAGTCCATTTTACAGTTGCGTGCTTGGTTGCCAAGCCTTTGAACAGGAGCGAGGTTGAAGGCGACCTTGTTATGATACAAGCCTTATTGCTTTTCAAATGTAAATGTCTTGTTATCATGCTAGCTAGATACTGGTCTCTATTACAACATGTCAACTTAACCCTCACTCCAAATTAAAGGCTTGGTAACTAAGTACTCAACTGTAAGATGGCCTATTCATTAAATCTTTAAACCAGAGTAGCATTAAACCATGTCAAAGTGTTAAATGTTTACAAGTGTTCTTACGAAAAAAGACTTTTTCTAATTGTATTCCGTATCTGTGTAATTAAACAACTAATTTCTGTGAGTGTTCCAGGTTTCTGTTTTTTGTCGTTGTTGTTGTTATTCAATTAAACAAAATCTTACTTTTAGAAATTATTATAGAAAGATTAGCACTGTACTTTTCCTCAGTAACTAGCCAATGGGGGGTAGTTTTTCGGTTATTAGACTAAGCTATGTAGTGAGAGCAGTTTATTGACCAGGATCAGTGTAAATGTTGTTTGAATTTTGAATTTTACTTGATCAAGCTTTGTAAAATGAATCATTTTAGGTCCTGAAGAGTGTAACTGCCCATCTAACCACGTCTTGTTAGCCATCATTGGGGTTCTTACCTTGACAAGCCTTCTTCAAATTATTTACATAATCTGGTTACACAGGAAAGGTAGGTAAAAAATCATAATCTATGTTAGAGGGTTTGGCTGGAAGATTCATTTTTAAACAAAATTTTGACCCACATCCATATCATTTGTCTTTTTTTCCTTTCGTTCTTTTTCAGGCGCTGTAGGGAAACAGAGGTAAGAATTTGCTGCCACTTGGATTCTGTCGCTGTAATGTGCCAGATATGGTTTCATCTTAACACAAAACTCCACTTGAAGCTGATGAAATTGTCAGCTTTTTTTAAATATTCGTATGCTTTCTCAATTGTAGGACTTATGAAGATGATAGAGGTGTTTACGACGTAAGTAACAGCTAAGACATTGTGGTTATGTTCGTGTGGCCAGAAATTATGTAATATCACTTTACCTCTACTTTCTGTAAAGAAATAAACGCTTGCAGCAAATAAGAAGGAAAAAAGGTGTCGTTCTACAAAAAAAGCATCGGCAGATACAATGAAATAGAGGAGGAAGTTTGACTCGATAAGGTCTTTTTCCTGGGATCATATCCTTTACCAAGCTGCTCCATGGATTGTCCTTGAGTTGTCCCTGGTTCAACTGTGTGGCTTCACTTCATAGATCGGTAACTGGTCTGCACCCGGTTGATATTTGCTTTCTAAAGAATTGTTTTCGCGCATTTTTGGCCGTCTTATTTTCTTGATGCCTTATATTCTAAACGTTAGCCTAGGCGCTGAGTACAGCAAGAGTGTTTTTTTTGTGCGTTTATTTGTCAAAAAATCGCAAAGCCAATCGACAATCTTCATGTTTCAGTTTGTAGCTTGGGCAAATATGCTATGAACCACGATCACTCCATTGGACATGATAGTTTCAAAAGCAGAGGACAAAATGTCAGAAATAATAAGGACAATAGAGATTGTAAACTATTTATAACCTTTTGTTCTGCGAGAATGTAAAAGTTTGTCAGATGAAAATAGGTAAACTGATTTTTATAACCATGTAGAACTGTTTACTGGTTTTAATAACAGCTTTCTATATGAGACCTGAACGGTATGTTGGTTTAATAGAATGAAACAGGATTAGAAGATATCGAACCAAGTCAGCCCGCTTCAAGAAAACTCACTCAGCCTCCTGCGGAATACATGGATCTCATAGACGTCAACAAAGATAATAGAAAAGCACAAAGAATAGCTCCAGGTGCTGATTACGTGCCTCTTCATCCGTTAACACGCTCCTGGGAAGTTCCAAGACATCAAGTAACCATAGAAAAAATCATTGGTAAAGGTGCTTTTGGTCAGGTTGCCAAGGGAACAGCGGTAGGACTTCGAGGGAGTCCTGAAACGACCACAGTGGCTATTAAAATGCTGAAAAGTGAGCTTTTGTACCGTAAATTGAATGACAGTCTTGGCCGACAATAATTCCGGAAATGTTACCGGGTTACCGTATATTTTTAGCCATTTGCCATTTCATAACGTATGTTACTATTTTGGTATTTCGCATAATCTTCCCTTTAACCAAATTTTACTCCTTGTTTTTAACGCTCCAGCAAACGCTGCTGAATCGGACAAGAGAGATTTGATGAAAGAACTTGACACAATGAAGCAGCTGAAACCACATCCTTACGTCATTGAACTTCTGGGATGTGTTACAGAATCTGGTACGCTTTGGTTATGCGGGTCTAATTTTGTTGTACATATTTTGCTCATGATTTACTCTGTAACGCTTTCTCGCCATTGATAATTTGCTTTAATGGATGAGTCACTGCTTCACAATGAAGCACGACAAAAAAAACCACTACATAAGATAATTTTATCTTTTTTAGCCAACATAGACGCTCCTGGATTTACTGATAGACTAAGACCAAATGTTTTCCACTGGACAGACCATTCTGTTGTATAAGCAGAAACGCATTTTCTAAGAGAATATTTGGTCTGTTCCTTCTTATGAGACCGTTACATATTTTTTCTCCTTCTCTTCGTAAAGCTACAACTTGTTCTCGTGCGATTTCTTCAAAAGCATTGACCGTGACTGGGCTATTCATTTATTGTCTTTAGTAGTCATTTTTTTTAAAGTAATGTATCAATTAAATTGCTTAATTTTTTCAGAACAGCTGTTGGTTTTGATTGAATATGTGCCTTTTGGGGATCTGCTGGGTTACCTGAGAAAGAGCCGTGGATTAAAAGACACTTACTACAAAGACCCAGATATCAAACCACAAACAAATCTGACGTCACAGCAGCTGATGAAGTTTGCTTGGCAAATTGCTGATGGAATGAGTTACTTGTCCTCAAAATCTGTAAGTTAATTGAAAAAAAAAACACACAAATGACAAACAATTCTAAACCTTCTTGTAAGGTGTATCGTCATGGTAAGCTTTGTCTTGCATAGAATGTTATGTCTTCCCAAGATCACGCCCGGGAGATGCAAACGTATTCTTACCGTGTTGTTGACGCTATTTTTTTTTTAAGGCCGGGAACCCTCACAATTTTGACGTCATCGTCTAATTTCAATGTACGAATGGCGATATTTGTGCAGCGTTGCAAGTACACCCAATTGAAATATAATACCTGTGTTTTTCTCGTGCATGCAGAGGCAGAGACGTGAATGTATAGGATCTTTTAACATATTCAGCCCTAACTAAGTGTGCAACAAATATCCACTTTAGTGACAAGAAAGAGAAGGAATTAAAACTTGAAATTCAAAAATTCGTCTTTGGTCGCTAAACTGCCACGTTATAGAAATCCTATTTACTTTAAAAACTTAAGATAGGCGTTCTATGAAATAATTACGTATTGCACAAATAAAGTAGTTTGCTAATCTGTGGAATATGAGGCAGTAATTATAGTGAATTTAATTTTCTGCCATTTGGAAGAAAGAGAAATACGCACACCATATTATGTTGCTAGACGTTTCTATATTCCTACCTGAACCATGTTATTTCAATTCTTTTTCTTCTGCAATCGCTAATATTTGCTGTTGCAACAATTCTTTCTTAGATCATTCACCGAGACCTTGCGGCCCGTAATGTGTTGGTTGGACAAAAGGAAACTTGTAAAGTGACAGACTTCGGAATGGCCAGAGATGTGCAGCAGGAAAATATTTATGAACGAAAGACTAAGGAAATCAAGAAAGAGGGGAAGTGGGGGCGGTACTACATATCGTTCAGTTTAGTGATCTTCCACAATCATTGTTGTGGTACAGCTGATACATTCCTGATTTTGATCATGAATTACTTGGATCGGACCCTAATGAAAAAATTAGCCATGCGTATACGAGTACAACTGTAAATATCTCTGTGTTTGACTAGTCGCTTCCTATAATTTTTTAGCTGTTTCACGAAGTGATATTTAAAATCTTTAGGGCCGTCTTCCCGTGAAGTGGACAGCTTATGAGGCCTTGTTGTATGGTAAATATACCACCAAAAGTGACGTGTAAGTATACCCGATTATTTCCCTCAGAAATTTTCCAAAAAGAGTTATCAATTTTAATCAGGATATGAATACTATGCTTTGTCAAAGAATACACATATTTTAGTTGTAGCAAATAATGTTAATGTCTTTAGTCACCTAATTTATATTTGTTTGATTTGTCATTCTACAGATGGAGTTATGGAGTCCTGCTGTACGAGATTTTCATCATAGGTATCATCGAATGGGAGTTTATGAGGCTATGTTTGTTTGGTTTTTTTTTTGTTGTTGTATATTTACAATGTATCGTGTTCAGTTAGACAAACGTAACGAGCTTCTCCATGCAAACTCAAACTCCATCAAGTGACATTGGTGGTGTTTCATTGACATTCATTTATATTTCGATGGTCTTATGGTTCTTCCAGGCGGTTCACCTTACCCACGAATGGATGGAAGAAAAATTGCAAACTTACTTCAGGATGGATACAGGATGCCTAAACCACAACACGTTGATGAAAAATTGTAAGTTTTCTTTGTTAACTCGTTCTCTCTCATCGTACAAGGAAACGTTCTTCAAATCTTTTACAGATCATTTGAACAATACCAGGTATCAGATCATGATGAAATGCTGGAAGAATGACCCAGATGCAAGACCAACTTTCACTAAATTGAAAACTCATCTTAAGGACATGGAAACCCTACACAAGGTGAGAATTTTGATGAACACGAAAGTTTCTTTTCACGAAGGACTGACTGACTAAGGCTCAGCTAATTAGGATTAAACTTAACAGCATTAAGCCTAGATAGCGTAGTAATATGTACCCATCTTCGAATTTTTACGAAGTTTGGATCGCATCTTTTTGTTGTGTCTCTGAAGCAAAGAAGCGAACTAGAATGTCTCAATTGCAATTGACATTTAGTGGTTATTTAAAAGATCATAGAATGATTGCAAAACTGCATTTAGAAGTACATAGAGTAGCAGACGACGAAGCCATAAAATACTTTCTCCTTGAATTTGTTTTGATATAAAAAAGCTGACGAATGTTAAGGATAATCGCTTTTTAGGTAAGAGGAACACTTTTTTACTAATGCTGATTACTATATTGTTTTGCTCTGCAGAAGATGATCAACATGACAATGTACGACAAGCAGTTGTATGCAAACGTCGAGGATTTAACAGTGTAGTTAGATACACGTCCACCGGTATGTGACTGGCTAACATTTTGCACACTTCGCCGAAACAAGTTTCAGCGATTAATCATCTTTTCCTTACACGCTTACTTGGTAGAAATAGGCATGTTATGTTAAGCAGTTAGGCTGGAACGTTGTAATTCAATTGACTTTATGTTCTTAAACGCTGAAACGCTTTTATAAGTTTTACAGATAAAGTATACTCTCATTTTCTTTTTAACATATTAAGCACTTACACGTATGCTCGACACAAGCGTTCGAGTTCAGTTTATTTTCTGGCTCAATTCTGAAAGGCAGGACAGCCCGGAAAAAATCAAATTTACAAGATTGATGAGATCTCGCTCTGAGTGCCATAACTGTGTACAATTCTAATAAATTGCTAAAAAAAATTTTGCCGGAAAGCCCGCTTGTTTGCAGGAAAGCAAATCGTGCGCATAAACTGCATTCTCTAAGACCGTCTTCACTTGCGATACCAACTCGAAATACTTTTACACTGAAAGTATAACTAAAATTAACGGTATTCTAATCAAAAGTATACTTGGCACATTACTTCTGCAAGAAAGTATGTTATTTAGCTCAAAAGCCCGATAGTTTTCACGTACCATATACTATTACTCAACGAAACTGGTCCTAGGTTCGTGTTCAAGCCTCTTTTTCTTGGATGCGTTGTTAATGTAATAACTCTAATTTTTTTTCATAATAAAAGTGTTGAAAAGTTTGGAGTTGACTCTATCTGCCTGATGATGCCGTACACAAGTTTACATCTTTTACTCCACGACATTGATCTATTATATCTTAACCCATCTCTCTAGTTCTCTTTTCCGAAGGATAGACAAAACCAAACCAACGTTACGCGAAAGAGAGTTTCCGGAAGTTCAAAAATCGCTTTTTTTACATGTTTCAAGAAACCACGTTCTCCTGTAACTCTCAGTAGAGGTTAAGAGTCGATCAATCCTACATAATTATAATCTAAGTTACCTTTTAGTCAAAACCCTTCTTTCCTCAACTGATATAAACAATTGCACTAGAAACAGTACTTAATATGAAAACAACGCTCTTTCATTCTGGAGCAGCGGTTGCTTGAGAAATGGTCAAAAATGATGCAAGAGTAGGGTCAAAGGGGGGAATTCACTAAAATTTTTATTTACATTTTTTTTTAAGGTTTTTGCTGACAATTCTGTAGATGTTGAACTTTGTCAAACCCTAGGTGTGGTAGGACTAAAAGAGAGTACAATTTAAGATTTAAAGTTTTTGGAAGAGCAGAAATGGTGGTTGCCGGGAAAAATGAGTAAATTTCTTTAAGAGGATATAATAGATGACAGTGTTTACCATGTTTTACTCACAGTTACTTGTTATATTCATATTCGCATCCATTAAACGTCAAGAATTCCATTCCTTTTTCGCAGTTTCTCAGACTTCGTCGTTTATGTAGTTACGAATCTAATTTTTCCGACGAATAAGAGGCAATGAAAGACTGGGAGGAGGGTATCCATCTTCTGCTGTTTGCTACACGCGAGGCAATACAGCACTCTGGCATTCAGTCGTTCGACCTTGTGTTTAGGCACACTGTGAGAGGACCTCTTAAGTTACTTTAAAATAAGTTTTTATCTAGCAGTGCTGTCTGTTAATCTTTTGCAGTACGTCTCAGATTTCGCACTAAGCCTTTTAGAGCATGCGAGTTAGCTAAAGCTAATCTGAGTTCGACAAAGAAATATACGTCGGTATAATTTGTTGTACTGGATTACTAATATTTTTTCTCACAGTGTTAAACACCCGTAAATCGAGATGCAAGTTCCGCAGTGCCGTTCTATCTGGTCGGCAAGTGCACATGTAGTGACGTGTATACACGACCTGAAACGTGTACACATGGACATTGATGATGAGCAACACAAGTAGAAATGTGTTTCCGTAAAGGACGTTGTAGATGGAAAAAGTATGTCTTAATGTAAACAACATTTTCAATGAAATTATCGCCAGAGAAAGAAACATTTATGACTGACTTGATTTCGGGATGCATCAAGTCGTTGTCATTAATGAGCTTTAATCAAATGTCCTGAAATATGAACAAAAAACACATACTGGAAAAAATAATGAAAAGCTATAATGAATATATTCTCACGGCGGAGCAATAGATGCCAATGGATCAGAAAAAGAATATTTGGCGGAATTTCATGCAAAATTAAAGCTCGTTCCTTTTTAGTCCTTTTTTTTTAGTTAAAAACCCATCAAGCCAAATTAAAGTGGTGTTTCGGAAAAGTCAGCAGAGCTGGAAATTGCAATTTGTTTTCTTCTTGAAGCGCCTTAAAAAAATGTTTATGGTTATTCATAATGTTCCACAGCCTAATTTTTTTAACTCGTGAATTGCGCGCATGCGCAAGAGCGAGTTGTAGATACGATGTGTGGAATGGCACTCGCTCTCTCGCTCGATTGGTCGATTCCTGTAAAATTTTTTTCGATTTTGGGCTTTTGAGTGCATTTGATAGTTTTTAGCGAGCAATAAACGAACGAAATGGCGACCTTTGTTGTTAAGAAGAGTGGTGGGGTGGAAAAGAAGCCAATGATAATCTTAAAAGAGTTTTTTTATTCGTTTTAGTTTCAACAAGCGGCGCCAGCGACTGGTAGGCATGCAAGGATTCACACTGAAATAACAGAACAACCTTCGTTTTTCATAAAATTGTAATTTACAATCCTTGAACTTGAAAACAATCCGAAGATTCATTGAAAATATCACTTACTGCGAAGTGCTCGGAGTTTACAGATGTTCAAAAGTTTTTTCTGTTATGGCGTGAGATTGAGGACAAAATTGATCATTACGTTTCGTATCGTGTGTTTTTCCTGTGTGAAGTAACAGAAGATTCCAGCGACTAACGAAATTACAAGTTAACACTAAAATCAAATAACATCTAAACAAACAATTTTAGCTACCGATTTTCAGCGAACTTTTAAAGAACAATTTTCTTTTAAGTTTCAAGACAATTTGAAGATTCAAGATATATATAACGTACTAAAATGCGAAAGTTATACACCACAAAATTGATAAATAGGCCTGAAATGAAATTCTATCTTGTTATTGATTATACGTTGCCCAGCACCTGACCAAAATCTACCCTGGCGGAGATCCAAAATGACGGAGATCCAAAACTCGTTCCCGTTTGTCTCATTTGATAAAGAGGGAATCGTTAATGTTTTCATTAAGACAGCATTGCCTTGATTTTCTAATATTTACAGTGATAGACAGTAAATTTCAATTTTCACCCACATTTACTTCCAGCCTTTTCTTTTGAACCAGAAACAAAAATGATATAGGTTTAAATACATGACATCATCCACCCTTGTCAAATGTAATAGCATGATCACTTCAATTGTAATGCCTTCTAATCCCAAAGTTACTTTATTTCTTTGCTACATTAGCGAACACTGAACTACTGCTCGTACTCTAGATATGACAATCAATCACAAAATTCCCTAAACCAGATAACATTAAACATAATCCAAAAATTCATGTGTCAGTTCACGAGTTTGCTCACAGAGCACTTTGATTATCCTTGGCACCAAGGTTTGCTTATGGGATTCTTTAGTTCCTCTGTTCATTTTGATCTTATTGGGCGAAGGGTTATGGGTGTCGCAACTTTTACTCTGCGCTTGTAAGGGAAGGATCGTGATGAGTTTCAGAGCGGGTATAATGTCTGAAGTTGTGGACGTGCTCTGAAATGGTGGAGGTCCGCGTCATAGCACGTCGAATGTCTCTGTTATGCTTCTTCCTGTATGTAGGTCCCCAGTCTTGGCGATGTTAACTTTGTCGCATTTACAGGGAAGCCTTTAGAACATTCTGTCTACTTAATGCATTAGAACTAATGACGTCTTTTAGCAGCTCTAAGTGGACAAGTGCCTGAGTCTTTGTCTTACAGTGCGCACCTTGATGTTGTAATGGAGTCGACATTATACCCTTTTTTTTCTTCGTATTAACGGTTTTGTGGTCGGCACAAAAAATCGAAGGTACTGAAAAGCCGAGCAAAATTTTGGAACTTGCTTGATTAGTGGTCTAACCGTGAGAGATGAGATTGAAATGAGTTCCAATTATATGCAGCAATAATCAGCCAATTTTCATAGTATAAACTCCACAGTAAGCAAAGAGAGCGCTTTTGGTCGCCAATTTTTTCTTCTGAATGTGTCCAAAACGGCTGTTACACCGATATGTAATGAATTTTGAAAATTAGCCATAACGTCTAAATTTCCCAATGTTTCACTCGAAATGCTGTTGGTTATACTTCTACACCTTAATGAAAAAATTATTACGCGTCTTCATAAAACACAAAAGGACATGCACCACTCATGGATAACATTTACATTACAGCTTCACTTAAAGGCCTAATTCCAACCTTGATGCCTCGGATTAATTTCCTATTACACGAAATTCCCTGATCGCTGAAAAACTTCCAAAATCGTCTTTCTCAAGAGACATCCTGGACATGTAGTCAACTGTTTTACGGTAAATACATTCGCCGTCCGTCATTTTACAGTTTCCTTACTGTATTTTGAATTTTGTCCGGTAGAATCCGAAGAAGAGTTTTTTGAAGTGTCACGCTTGATCTCTTCGTACTCTGTGAACAGAGTCGGCGAAAAGGACAACCTTCGAATTTTTTCACTTTCTAGAAGCACTTGAGGATTCCAAATGAAGATAAAATATTTTCCAATAGAAATTGGTATTTTTCAAAGAGAAATATGGAATAACATCAGATTGCCGGACGTTTAGTTATTCGAAGACCGTGTGCAGTGGTGTCCGGTGAAAATTTTTTTTAGTGTCACGCTTGGATCTCTTCGCACTCTGTGAAGAAGGTCAGCAAAACGGACAACGTTGGAATTTTTTCACTTTCTAGAAGCGCTTGAGGATTGTAAATGAAGGTAGAATATTTTACAACGAAAAATTGGCATATTTCAAAAAGAAATATGGAATAATTTGAGGACCGTGTCCAGCCGTGTCATTTAAAAGTTTTTAAGTGTCAAGCGTTTGGATGGCAGTACACAGGGTTAGCGAAAAATATCAAGTTCGAAATTTTAGGCTGCCTGGAAGTGCTTGAGGATTGTAAATAAAGGTAGAACATTTTCGTATAAATATTTTTTGTATTTCAAAGAGAAATATGGAAAAATATCGGACAACCGGACGTTTAATTATTTTAAGTTTAGTCGCTTCATTGCAAGAACGTCAGCGACACTGACGGTTTGCGTTTCAATTCTTATCTGCTGCTTTGCATGGACAACAACCTCGACCACTCTTTCGAGCGCAAGCGCCTCTCCACGGGCAGGAAACTTTAACTGACCCTTGGTCCTATTAACAAGGATGGCAAACTTCAATTAAAAAAAATTGATGAATGAATGAAAACATGGTGGATCAACATTTTCACCTTCTTCGAAATGCTCGCAAGGATTTTCTTGTTCCTTCTTCGCAACAACCGATCCATAAGCGTTTGCTGCCTCGGAATCTACTAAATCAATGGATTCATCTGGTTCCATACCGGATTAAAACGTATAGAACTGTTTTAAACACAACTATTTTGACAAGCTCTTCAAACTCATCGAAGAAAACGCAGTAGGTATTTTGAGACAACGTGGCCAATCAACGGCGCTATTTAAACAGAAGCGGTGGTTAAAAACAAAAACAAACGACCGCATTGCGTCAAGGTTATAAATGGGCATTTAATGAAACGATGTTTTAAATCAGTTAAATTATAATAATGTTGAGTCATTCTTGCACTTGAAATGATCATCAACGTAATCAAATTCAGCTGCATATTACTCATGGGGGGGCACTCATTATTCACATAATTCTTAGAACATAGCTTAAAATATCCATCTGCTATGCATTAGCGATAAATAGATATTGGTTTCCTAAGAAGGAACAGATTTATCAGTGATGCGTAAAGTCCAGATAATCCCTAATTACTTTGTGAATGCTGATGTTCGTAATCGCTCCTCTGGCGGGTTAGTGAGGTTTGTTGCTTTGCGTAAAAAAAAGTCATAGGACCGGCTACTTTGAACTAACCATGATAGCGAGATTTACTACTGAAAATGTGCATTTCATGCTCTTACCAAAATCATATTGCAGTTATGAACTACTAAGTTTCGTTCAGTTAATCAGTACTTGTGCAAACCGGACTTAAGATAGTTAGATCTCCATCGTGTTCTTACAGTCATTCATATTACAGATAATCAAAACGAAATAAAAGGATGAAAAGTAAAGCTTCCGTGCTCATTGAGAAGATGATAACGAAAGGAAACAGAATTTCGATGTAAATGGTTGGTAAATATGTAAAGGGAACACCTTTCAGCCTATCGAGACAGATTTGTGAAAAACTGCAAGCATGGTAAATCTTTCACACGGGTGTCGTAAATGCTTTGTAATTAAAACGGTAAATATTATTTTGAAGTGTAGTTATGTCCCAACAGTGTTGTTCAATAGAAGATTTTGTTTAAAATCATGCATTCTCAAAATTTTGAAGACAAACCTTCGCAATGTTCTGGCTGTGAATTCTAGTAAACAGCGATTCAACATGCTGAATCTACTACACGGTCTCGAACATGCATGAAAGTCGTTCTTTTCTCGCTTCTAAGCAGAAAAATTGCAATTCTTTTAATAAAGATTTGGTCTTGAGATATTTCTTAGTCGTTTTTGCCTTGTCATAGTTTTCGGGTAGAAACCATTACCTGCTAAACCCAACATACTGAGTTGTAATATACTTTTCGTTTTGTGCACATCGTATCTGCATGTTATGTTATAGAGACATTGGTTCATGCTCAGTTAGCTGTTCGTACATCGTATTTACTCAAGAAGCTAAAGTTGCTTTCGGCTGCAACTCGTATGCTTCTCTCGTGCTCTACAAACTTCCCACTTCGTGTTTTTTAGGCGTCAACGTTTTGAAATCGAGTGTATACAATAAGACTGCGTACATGCAGATGTTAAGGCCGTTTAACATAATTAGGCACTTTTTTGAAAGACCGACGCCAGACAATACTGATCATGTAAATTTCTTTGAAGTTATTATTTGAGAATTAATGAATCATCTCCTAACATTGCTATTTTAATAAGCATGAGGTTCTGTAAATCAAAATTGTATGCTTTCTCAGACTTTATCTATACATGTAACAATTGAGTAGAACATTTTATCTCATTACTGTACGTTATCAATTAATTATTTCCTCATACTTTGATGATTATGGAACGAGGATAGTTCAAGTTTTTATTTCCTCGTTTGTAGAGAAACCAGACCCACCATCCATGGCATCATCAGTGGAAGATTTTCAAGCATGTTCACCAACAGTAAGATGAAAAGCTCCAGCTGATGATGGAGGGAGTCTTATCACAGGATACCTAATGATTTTAGAGGGTGACACTGAGAGGGACAGTGTGAATATTACTGATCCTGGTATAACAAGTCGCACTTTTGGGAGTCTGGAGAGAGATACCAATCACGCAGTGAAAATGTTTGCAAAGAATGCTGTGTTTGAATATATCAAGCTAATATATACTTTTTTTTCAGAAAGATATGGAAATAAAATATATTAATTTAGGCTATTCTGTTGCAAGTGACTCTGTCTAAAATCCTGCAAAATACATAGATGTAAGGGAAACAAGAATCAAGTGATATTCGTACTCAAACTGCAGGCCAAGTTGATGATTACGCAACACTTCATCTATCAACTCGCTCCTGGGAAATGTCAAAGGATCATGTGAAAATATGGAAAATCATTGGTAAAAGGTGCTTTCGGCCAGGTTACAAAGGTTTATCAGCTGCCTGCCTTTAAGTGCTCTGATGGGAATCATATACACGCTTACCAGTGATATTAAAAAGAACATTTATTCATTCAGTCACTCATTCATCAATTTTTTCTGGTAGTCAGTCAGTCAGTTTGTCAATAAGTCCGCGCGAGAGGCATGTGCTGTAGGTATTGACGTTTGGATCATATCTGAAATAGAGTATTGAAAACTACATATAAACCCACCTTTTTTCAGGCTAGTTACGACATTTTAGCTGTTGAAATTGTGTAGTGGTTTTATTTCTTATTCTATTCAATTTTCAAATTTTTTTTTCAAAAAAAAACCAAAGTGAATGAATTACACACCTGTCTGTCAAAATCAAAATTAATGGAAGATTTAATTTGCAAATTTTATGGAATTCTACAACAGGAAGCTTTAGACCTCCCCCCGCTCCACTCTTGGTCTCCCCATAAGTGCTACACCCCTTCATCCCTCCACTTAACATTCCCTCTCGTAACCAGAGTTAATCTGAGGCGCCCCTCTGACTTTAGACTCACCTTTGCCAACATCGTAGCTGTAATACATGAAAAAATTTAGTTGTTATTTCCAGCTCGTGTTCGTGTAGTAATTTCTCGGCTGATTTTAAATCGGGCACAAATAAAAGTCTCAGGGATGTTTTTAGATGACATGGTTCGAGGAGCCACGAAGAAGCTGATATCAAGATAGAGGAAATCTTAAGGAAAATTATTCTCTAAAAAATGCATTCAATTTGATTTTCCCGCACTTCGTATTATGTACTGTCTGAGTTTACGCGTCTGGATTGCGTAATTATTTCGCTTCTAATTCGCTTAACTTCAGTTTCCAGCCTCAGGAATATCGGTACTCTTGTGCATTCCTATTGGGGATAGACCAGCGGAACAATACCTTTATAATATTTAGTAGCCCTTGGGAAAGAATCCACCGTTGATAAACAAGAAACAGGAGTTGAAAACTGCCTGTTACAGTTTACTTTTTATTTGCGTGACTTGCATTTTGCTTCATAAGCGCGTGATCGATATCGGTGCCATCGAGTCATGCTCATTCGACACATTACGCATTATTCACTCTGAATGGAACGTCTCTCCGAAAGGGAAGCTTCTACAATTTAAGCACATGTGCCGAGTGTTTAGCATAAATCGAGTTTTCTTCCATCAATTGCCCCATCCGCCATGTTGTTTAAGCAATTTTGCCGACTACGCCGACAATTTCACGAGGATGATCGTGACACTCAGTCTCAGTCTCAAATCGAAAAAGGGCCTTCTCGTTTATCCCTTTAAGTAACTTCCGTAGGAGTAAAAGGCAAAAACTTTCTCTTTGAAGCTTCAGCAAAGGTCTGATAAGATGGTGTCTTACCGTGATTATGAAATTTACCTACTCATTCTTCTGCTGGTAAAGTTTCACGGGTCAGGTAAGTGTGAAATTAATTCTCCCATCTCCAAACTTCTCGGCTTATTACATCGAGCACAGAAATAAAAGTCTCAGAGATGTTTTAAGATAACATGGTGCGAAGATTCACGAAGAAGCTGATATCAAGATAGAGGAAATCTTGAGGATGATTATTCTCTAAAAAATGCATTCAATTTGATTCTCCCGCACTTCGTGTTATGTACTGTCTGAATTTACGCGTCTGGATTGCGTAATTATTTCGCTTCTAATTCGCTTAACTTCAGTTTCCAGCCTCGGGAATACCGGTACTCTTGTGCATCCCTATTGGGGATAGATCAGCGGAACAATACTTTTATAATATTTAGTAGCCCTTGGGAAAGAATCCACCGTTGATAAACAAGAAACAGGAGTTGAAAACTGCCTGTTACAGTTTACTTTTTATTTGCGTGACTTGCATTTAGCTTCATAAGCGCGTGATCGATATCGGTGCCATCGAGTCATACTCATTCGACACATTACGCATTATTCACTCTGAATGGAACGTCTCTCCGAAAGGGAAGCTTCTACAATTTAAGCACATGTGCTGAGTGTTTAGCATAAATCGAGTTTTCTTCCATCAATTGCCCCATCCGCCATGTTATTTAGGCAATTTTGTCGACTACGCCGACAATTTCACGAGGATGATCGTGACACTCAGTCCCAGTCTCAAATCGAAAAAGGGCCTTCCCGTTTATCCCTTTAAGCAACTTCCGTAGGAGTAAAAGGCAAAAACTTCCTCTTTGAAGCTTCAGCAAAGGTCTGATAAGATGGTGTCTTACCGTGATTATGAAATTTACCTACTCATTCTTCTGCTGGTAAAGTTTCACGGGTCAGGTAAGTGTGAAATTAATTCTCCCGTGCAAACAATTTTACAGTGTATTTTACCATGGGCCATTTTAAGCTTAGACACCAAAATCGCCAACCCTTAATTTGTGAACGTGATGTTCGTCCAAATGATTTTCGAACTCCAAGGTGACGTGGCTTTCAACAGTTTTTGTATTTCAAAAATTAGTTATGATTTGGAGTTTCAATCCCGTGATAAATGAAGTCTGAATAACTATGATGCGACAGAAATCAAGAGCAAAGGATTTTTATGCTTCAAGTGAAACAATATCATACAGTACCACTCGCTAATATGTTAACTGTGCAGACGAATTTCATACGCTCAGACGCAGGGTAGTCAGACGCGTATGTACGATTTTTTGCGCGCACTTTCGAAAAAATTGTGCGACCTATGTGCCTTTGTTATTCAGTGTTATGAGTTTCCTTTGTATTTCATTGTTGTGTAAAACAAAGAACTTTCAGGTTTGAAAACGCGACGAGTCGACAGCAGAAAATTTTACATAATGAAAAAAGCTACCTGTTACACTTACGCGTGGTGCGTCGCTTCGCGAAATTTATTGAATAACGAGCAGTAGCTGCAGTTTGCTTGATTTGAATTGTTGAGGAATCAGGTGGGAAGGAAAATATCACTTACACAAGGCATAAAAACACGTTTATTAGTAAGTGAGTAACGAAACGAATACTCACTAACATGCTTCACAATTTGTTCATTGTAATCAGCCCTCCCTTAGATGATTACTGGGCGGAATGTAAACAATTTGGTGTTTGCCTCGCAGGTGATGTTTTCTTTTCTTACTTACCTCGATCACCTTCGATGAGGATCAGAAGGAAAAGAAACTATTTAATGAGGTAAAATTTCCGCACAGCCCCATCCTACATAATGCATTCAGTTCTTGGATAGAGAAAACAATGACAAAAACAATACATTGCCATTGGGAAAACAGATTTGTTTTACAATAGTATGGGGCTTTGCGGAAATTTTACCTCATTTCGTA
Source organism: Pocillopora verrucosa (assembly GCF_036669915.1). Classification (NCBI taxonomy): domain Eukaryota; kingdom Metazoa; phylum Cnidaria; class Anthozoa; order Scleractinia; family Pocilloporidae; genus Pocillopora; species Pocillopora verrucosa. The sequence continues at coordinate 10,047,191 of NC_089317.1, forward strand.
TCACACCTGATGATTTGTTTGATTGCGGAGAGCATCATATTACAACGATGAAAGGTCAAAAACGCGGTGTCAAAGTTCTGGGACTCTGTGACTGCTGCTGAGTCCTGCAAATACATTAATTGGCCACCTCGAAAAAGTTCTTCCTCCTTTGGTCCAACGCGAAAGAAGGGCAATTAGATGAACATTGATCGATGATTTGGCAAATATAAAAACAGTAGGCAAATCCTGTTTCCCATAAAAATTTTCCGCACGCGTCCGAACAAGACGTAGTCCTGACAGGTAACATACTGAAGCACAACACCATTCAAATAAGCGAGTAGAACTTACTTGTTTTTGTGTAAATGGTGAGATGAATGAACCAATTTTGAGAACAGCATGTTCACTGACCAAAGCTATGATATAAGCATTCAGGCGTAGGTTTGCATTCAGAACGCGACAACTGATACCAACGGGCGCCTTGGCTGATAGTAAAATTTCCGCACAGCCCCATACTATTGAAAAACAAATCTGTTTTCCCAATGGCAACGTATTGTTTTTGTCATTGTTTTCTCTATCCAAGAACTGAATACATTTTGTAGGATAAGGCTGTGCGGAAATTTTACCGTTTTCTTTTTACGAAGTGAAAAATAGCTATTTTGGAAAATGATAAATCATTACGAAGTTGCATTGGTAAGAGTATATCGGGAAGATCGGTTCGAATGGTGATTGAAACAAATAAGTTTGCTTGTCTTCAGTAGCCGTGTGGTATTTTAGTGCTATTACATTGTAAGCCTATTCTTTGAAACGATGAACCGCCAACAATAGGACATCAGTAGGATTACCTCATACATACTGGTGAGGCAGAAGTCTCAAGCTCGTGCGCGCTCGTGCGATTTTTTTGACGCGCACGATTTTTAGCTCATTAATGCTGAAAGCAAGGAATGAGGTATTGTGGTGAAGCAGATGTTGACGGAAGTTGTTTTCCGTGGACGGAAGTTGCATCGTGGAGCGTGAACAGAAGTAGTCTCGTATCATACCCCTCCCCATTAAGTAAAATTCAAAATTAATTTCGATGAAGCTCAGAAACTCTCGTGGAAAGATATAAAATGTTTGTATGGTTTAAAAAAATAATAATTTTTGAACTTCAAAAAATGCACCTTGAATTGAAAAGCCGAAACGTTCACACCTAGGGGACCCGTAGCGGTTTCATTTCACTGTGACCAAGAAGGTAAGTATTAGAGGCAGCCATATTGTTAAGTCGCGCGTTTGCGTTTGTCTTCAGTTGGTATAAAGTAATCATTGCTCTATCATTGTGCTTGTCCTCGGGAGCTCTTCAACATGAAGTCCAAACATCCTGGAAAAAAATTGAATCGAGGATGAAGGATCACCGGACCAAGGATCAAGGATCAGTTCAAAATGAATCAAATAAATTAAATAAATTAATAGGCATGATTGATTTCTAATCCACGTGACTCAGTCAAGATCTTCCGTATGTTCAAGCGAAAATAAGAGAAAATAAGCAAAATCGGCACAGATATAATAGATATAATAAACATAAATATACTAAATACTGAAAAAGCCATACCACTTTGAAGAAGAGCCAAATTTTATCTTACCAACTATTAGGACAGCTATTGAAGACTGACAGCTACAGAGCGGGTTTACTTGTGCATTTGCTATATTCACATGAAATTTCCAAATTATCCTGAGTGTCGGTATGTGATTACGTATCCGACTTCCGGTGCAATTTCTAACACGAAGCCGTTTTTGACTACTGCCGGAGTAAACAGCAAATTTTCAGCTGCTTTAATTTCATCTCTTCAAATTTTTACTGACGTCATGTCCTCAAAGGAAAAGTAGATGGAATACATTTGAAGAATCACTTTCTTAGAAGAAGACATTTTAGTCATTTTTCCGACGGGATTTGACAAGAGACATGATTCGGAAAGTGATAAAATTGTATCCCAACTGAGTTGTTGTTGTGAGTCCCTTGGAGTATATATGGAAGCAACAAGTCGGAAATCTTAAGAACACACACTGGAGAATTGAATAAGTTCTTAGTCTTACGTATTTTTTTTTAAAGAAAGTAACTGACGATTAACGAGGAAGAATTGTTTTTTCTTTTTTTTTGTCACCAGTAAGCACAGCAGGTAGAAAATTTAGTCCCACACTTTTGAACACTTCCGACAAAATAAAGGACCTGGACGTTTGCCGATTCTCTGTTTCTCGATAGCTTCAACAGGGGAACCGCACCAACGGTTAAGCATGGTGCGCAAAAGCAGAAGTGCTTAAAAAGACGTGACTTTTTTAAACTAGTTTTTCGCGAACAGATGATATCCAGCTCAGTGTCAAACAGATGAACATCCAGCTCAGTGTCAAACAGATGAATATCCAGCTTGATGTCAACGAGAAAACCTGGGAATTTTTGTTAGATCGACTAATGCTTGGGTGAAAATGCAAAGAATTGGAAAACAATGGCGATTTTGTTGTCCATTGGCCGTGTCTACAAATGTCTTAGTGTAGAAGAAAGGTTTTTGTAAATGACCAAAAAAATCCCCTCTATTTTCATTTCTCTAGTGAAAGAATAAAATTACAGACGTTTGCGTTGCCTATGCAATGAAAATCCCCATAAACCACACAGGAATCAAGAATAGCCCGTGTCTTATCTAACTTTCGATCTAGAGTTCTTGGGGGTAACGTGAAAGTCGGCGGACGGGGGAAGAGCTAAATAAACAACGCCTGTTTGTCAACAGAGAGAGATCTTGAATGAGTCACGTTGATGAGCAGACAATCATGCCTATTAATTTATTTAATTTATTTGATGCATTTTGAACTGATCCTTCATCTTTAGTCTGGTGATCCTTGATCTGGTGATCCGGTGATTCAGTGATCGTTAATCCAGTTTTTCCAGGAAACCCGAGCGGCACGCAATCGCTTTTCCGATTATTTTCACTGTTGTGGAATATCCCTTGTCCGTTTCTTGATCACAACCGTTCTTAATATAATTTCAAGCCTTCATATAGTATTCTTATTTTGCGCGCGAACTGGTTGGTGTGATGTCTGAACAGAATTTACCAACTCAATCAAAGTAGAAGTAGATGTAAATGTTCACTTGTGTGCCATATATTGTCATTGGCTTACATGAGGAACCGGCCCCACAAACATACACACACCAACAAAAAGGAAACTGTCTGCCTAAAGACCTCTGCCCATCCCACCTTCATCCCACACAACGTTTTTTTTCAATTCCCATCACGACGAATGCACAAGTTTTCTTATCACACAACTGTCCAAAAATAAAAGAAAATTTATTCCAAAAGTCTTGAAAGTTCACATAAACTGAATTCAACTGTACCTATATTCAGCAAGTCTAAGAAATCAATACAAACTTAAGCCATAACATGAATGAGCCGGCTCCAAGAGCCCTTTGATTTTTATTCACAATTGCATGCGATTTTTGGCGGGTTTTATTCGCGTTTTTCGGTTAACGTATACGCGAGCAGTACTGTACGAATATAACATCAACATTAAAACTGACAAGAAGAGTTATTTTCTTGATTAGAGTGGCTCGTATTCTTAGCCATGAGAGAATTTACTGCTTCGTTAGGTGGCTCTCCATTACAAACATGATGGCTATGCAAACCCAGAAGAGAGTAACCATCTGTTCATAAACTCTCTTCCTTGCCATCCATCACTCATTATTTGAAAGAGCTGTTAACAATTTTCCCACTCATTAGAGGTTCAAATAACGACCTCAGCAAGGATAATTGCTGCTAGCTAAGTTGAGTGTGACGTTGTGACTTTTCCTTCACGTAGCAATCATGTACCAAAGAAACTACATAATGCACTTAGATGGATAATTGAGAATTATTTGCTCATACCTACATGTATGATTTGTCTACTTGACCAGTTTTAGCTTTATGCACATATGATTGTAGTCTCCCCGACTGGTAGTTGTGGGCTACTTATTTTTGTTGTATATTTAGAAAAAGTTAAAGGTTTACCAGGACCAAACTGTTTGAAATGTGTGTGTATATATGTTGGCTTATCATGTACATACTGAGATTTACTACAAGCTAAATTTGGAAAAAAAAAAAAAAAAGATTTGTTAATTAAGAAATAAACTGCTCAAATTCTGATGGGTCGGATGGTTTTTCTTACGAGTGAGTGAAATTTTTGACCATTGAAAAAATAGTGTATTTTTTTTTGCCTTAGTGGTGTGGGGCTTGCCAAAGTGAATGAAAGTGAATGTCAGCAATATCTGCTGGATGCGTACAACTGTAGAATCATGACTTCCAGGTTAAAAACAGGTAGTAAGCCGTTGGTGTAAACAAGGTAAATTCATTTCAAAAGATAATGTCAGAGAAAGCTGGACTTCATGAAAATTGGTGATAATTTCTCTGATTTTGCCTCATGCAAACTGATAACAATCTTTGTCTAAATCTATGCTTTGATCAATCTCTGACATTTGTAACCCGGGGAAACTAAAGTGGAATCTCCTCCAAAATGATACGAAAAGTTTAATAGATTCTGACTCTGATAAGAAAGCGTTACGATCCACTTTTGCGATTTGATTCATGCACATGTTAATGAAAAAAAATTTATGTTTCAAATTGGCGCTGTAATTCCCATGGTATTAAGAGGGTGTGAATGGGGTTAACCGACTAGCGACAAAGGGCGTAAAAAATTACTGACTACCGACGAAACGGGGAAAAAATTACCGACTAGCGACAAATAAATTCTAACCGACAACCGACATGGTCAGACGTGATAGGGATGTTTGTATTCAGAAAGAACAGCATTTTGATGATTTCTAGCTCAGAAAATCCTTCTTCACCGACGTAACCACATTAATTCCAAATTTAGCCGAATTATAGAATTTCTTGTCTTCAAATTACTTTAAATCCACGGGATCCTTCTTTTCGGTGAGCAGCGTGGGCTCATTTCTAGAACAGCGGCTCGTAATCGGGCTGACAAGACGCCCTGCTGTCTCATTTCAAGAACAGCGGATCACAATCGAGCCGACGAGACGCCCTGCTGTTGTCTTTTTATTGCTCGTTGTTTGTTCATGCGGTCGGGTCATGACTGGGATTGCTAAAGTCGTCGTGAGTTTTTTTCGAAAAGGTGAAGAAGTCGCCATCGAACGTCATCGAAGCAGGGTCCCAGTAGACAAAGAAGCTCATAGAGGAGTATCTGAACTAAAAAAACATCTTACGGAGTTTTTAGGACTAAAGGAGCAGACACATCAATATGGAATTGGCGGATTTTCGTTAAAGTTATTTCGCCTGGCGAAATCGCCTGAAACTGCCAGCAGATGTCTCTGTTGTGCGAGATGGACTGAAGGATGCTAGGAACTTGTGCTTCATCGATGGGATTGCATTCTTGTGCGAAAGGGGAAAATCTACAATTTCTTTTGTCGACTTCGAGGGAAAAGTGAAGATAAGTACAAAGTCACTCAAGCGACGAGCTGAACTTCTGAGGCACTTAGAGGCACTATCTCTCCCAACGGATGGAACGGTTCCCGTTTTGCGCGAAAGACTTAAGGACCACTTGGGTGCCATTTCTAAGAACACGGACTGTGCAGAACACGTCCAGATGCATCCTAATCGTCTTGGTAAGCCTTCTGCTGTCTATGCTGCAAGCAATGATTTGTTATTTCGTAGTGATGACGAGAGTCAATATGTCTATCAGATAACATTGACATTTGATGGAGTGACCATTCACGGCAATGCTACGAAATTCATTGCCTATCCATCCAGCATCATAAATCTTTTGTCTATTACTCTACTTGACCAATGCGCATTCTTCTCAGGAGCCTCGAGCCAAGGTGGGCTTTATAAATGTGAACTTAGCGCAAAGACAGTGACCAAAGCTGTATGCAACTCGACTCTTCCTTGCTCTGAGGTAAACCAAGTATGCACCTTGAACGGGAGGGTAGTTTACACAGATACAAAGGCGGGAAAGGTTATGCAATACAACCCTGATGATAAATCGGTTAGGACTTTGGTAGGAAGTGGCCACAACAGTTCTTCCGATGGGACACAAGACTAACGCTCATTCAAACAAATCGCCTGATGTGCTCTGTAGACAAGAACTTGTTTGTTACAGATGTTTCCGCTGGAAAACTGAAGATAGTGACGAGCCTCTCAGAAACGGTATCTTTTCTGGGGATTCTTGGCTCCCTTTACGATACCTTTGGAATTCATTCTAAGGGTATGAAACCAGACGGAGTGTCCTTGAAACAAGTAAAAGAGAACGTGACAAAGATTGACAGCTATGTAAAAGACACTGTGAGTAAGGTGAAATAACGCTACCAGTTGAGCGAGACGTCTGCAACCAATGGTCCACAGGGAACTGTATCACAGAAGACGCAAGTATCTGTGTCTTTGCTTAAAAAAGGCATAGAAAGGCTATACAAGAACGTGATGGACATTAACCCCCAATTTGTAGATGATCTGCTGCTCGAAACGTTGCTCACAACAGTAGTGGAAAATTTGCACGCTGTTTCGCACCTTAAACACGAGACATTTACGGTACTTACATATGCCCAGGATTTTGGAACAATTTGCAAGGAATCTCTGAAGCGCACATCTAGATGGGCAGCAAAGTACTACACGCATGACAAATCCTACTATCCGGTACCTCAATCCGCCATGCCCCTTTCTGCTATAGCTACGATGACACCTTTGCCAAGTGAGGACATAACACCAGAGATGAAAGGACAGATCAAAGAGTGGCTAGAGAGTTACAGACCAGTACGCCAACGGACGGTTAGGAGTGAGACCACAAAAGATAAGGCTGGGGCCTTGCCGCCAGCTGTCTACGCCGTTCACCACACCGACGAGTCTGAAGAGAGGCTTCGATATCCTGAAGAAAACACTGTATCGTCAGCAAATGCACAACGCGTTGTCAGCATACAATTTGTGGACGAAGGGGATTTTACTGAGGTGTTTGAGGATCACAGAGAAGTACAAATCGATGAGTATGAGACAGATTCGGATGACGAGGAATCAGATTTTGAAGAACATCCAGAGGTTGTCAACAGAGCGTGTGTTACCCGATCCGGCAGGGCTGTTCGTGCATTTGTGCGTCTCGACATGTAAGAGGTACTAACAGTTAAAAAATCCATTTAACGGTGCAGATTGATATGTATGACAACCAAATTTTTGGCAAAAAAAAGAGAAAAAAAAGAAACCTCGCAGAAAAGCCACGAGAGCCGTTGAATAATAAGTGTAGTGAGTTTTTGTGGACGTCTCGGAAAAAAGACTTCCGTAGCTTACAAATTAAAATTTGGTATCCCAGGGGCTAGAGTGGGTGTTTCATTCTTTGTAGAATTTACCTCTCTTGATTTACTTCGATGCCCCGTAGTCGACAGGAAACAAATTCACATCTATAATAAAAGCTTTGGTGAATTTTATCGGTATACTAGATTTGCAAACAAAAGTGGGGTAGATGAGCACGTTGCTAAATTAAAAAACAGCGTTAACGAGGTTTAAGTGAAAACAAATAATGAATTATTACAAGTATTACACTTCGTCTAGAGTTTAAAGTCTTAAAACTGGGCAAATTGCATAATAAATGTGAATAATTAACGTGTATTTTTAATTATTAACTGAGATTTACCGACAACCGACAAAGGTCAAAAATCTTAACCGACAACCGACAAAGTAATGAAATTTTAACCGACAACCGACATTTTGACCCCCCCATTCAGACCCTCTATTAACAATTAAGTGCTTTTCATTCAACTAATTTATTCCTTGTTTGTTTTTTAATTACTATTTTCCCAGCAGTAACGTAAATGTTGCTCTATTTTATTTATATAGAAAACAAACAACCCGCAATTCCTCAAGTCACTCGTATGATTTTATCCACTTATTGTATACAAAAAGACTTGCTTGTTCTTTGCTTGTTGTTTTATTCTTCACAACTTGTGAATAGAAATTGCACAAACTCACTAGCTATGAACCATCTATATTTCTTACATGTGCCAACCATATTTAACCATTTTTGGAACTCGAACATTCCAAGGTATGATATTAAACTTGGTGATGCGCTTGCGCTAAAACTATTGTCGTTTTAAATGGAAATAGACCTTTTGAGTAAGGAAGTTACAAAGATGTTACCACTAAAAAAACTTCGTGTTCCCAAGATTTATGAACCAACTGGCTTGTCTCAGGCTTCCAATGCGCGATAGTGGAAAAAAGCCAAAGCAAATTTGTCTTCCAGGGTAAATCAAGGATTCTACGAAATCCATTTTTTACATTTAGTTCCTGTCTTGCTGTCATGCAGATAAGTAGAATATCAGAATGCTTAGTGACAGAAAGGTAGAAAAAAAGTCGAATTTTCATCTTTCACTAGAATACAATGAGTTAAAATACAGTGTAAGAAAAATCTGATTTTTCCTGTTAGAAATTACGGTTTAAAAAGTTGCTTAATTTACCATTCAATGCTATCAAAGCACACTTGGTTGCTATTTTTGTATTTTTTTGTGAAAGCTGCTTCGTTGACTAAAATTATTTTCTCTTAGCTTGTCACAACGAAGCGGGAAGCCATTGTTGTTGTGAGTTTAGCAATCAATTTAAACAAAGGCGCTTAAACAAATCCACCTTAATTTTCCATTGTGTATTAAGAAATAGATTCCATGTTGTCGTGCATCTGTTCAGTTATAGATCACATGTGATGTCAGAATATGGTAAGAACAAAAAAGTGGCGCATAAGATGCAGCTTTGCTCCTTCCAAGCATTCAGTGATTAAAATGGAACAAAATAGGAAACGGAGCGACCGAGTAGCAGAGGAGCGAAAAAGCGAGGGAGACTACAACACTGTTTACCATTGTGCTGTTTTACTTACTGAATGCTTCACTGATGTTCTTAGCATGTTTTGACATCCTCTGTTATTTATAACTGTACAGAGCCATGACACCATGGAATCTATTTATTTTATTAAATGAAGAAGCAAAATTTGTTAATGGTGATGGCCCTTTGTAGGGGTACTGCGCTGCTGCATTAGGTGAGGAATACATTTCCACACATTCTTTTGGCCACATCTAAAGAGCGGTTTTTTTAGTTTGGAGGTTTTTCGTATCTGGCGTAACACAGGTTCTTTTTGTGGTACCCCCAGTTTCAGGGTACACATGTTAAGATTGTATCAGGATGCGTCCTATAAGAGACTGACTGACTCATCAGGATGCGTATACAAGAAAACTGACTGTCTCATCCTAAATAAACTTTTCACGTTAAATGTGTCGTGTGAGCGTGAGATTGCTGAGTACGCTTGAGTTCATGTGGGTTATCGGCATGAACTTGACTAGTCTTGTGAACCAGGAAATCGTGACGAGTTTCCTTGGTCTCTACCACGCTATTTTCCCCCATTATGGTTGCGTTCCCCGCAAAAGTGAAATGAATAAATAGAAGTAAATGAATAGAATCAATGTAATACAATGAAGTATATTTCTTATTTTCTACTGATCTTAACTAGTTATTTATTTATCTTTTCTAAGAGAATATTTAATATAATAGCATGCTCTCATGGCTCGATAGGTGTGTTTAGATGAGTGTAACACGGTTGAGAAAATACGCAGTCTGTGTGTATATCTATATCCGAGGAACATTTTAGAAAAGTAATAGCGGACTTAAGCCTAATCAAAACACTCGTCAGTAGTTGAGGTTGGGAGAATTCTGTAAAGTTATTCAAGCCCCCAACATTTTATCAAATTCTCCCAGCCACCCCCTGTTTAGATGAGGCTATTTAAACACGAGAAAAAAGTCCTCCATCGCTTAAAGATTAAGAAGTGGATAACATATGAGTTAATCAATAATTATGAACAGACCTGCTGGTTGTTGCCTCGCTAAAAGCTCGGTTATTCGCGTTCCAGACAATGATCATGTAAAGAGAAATTGAAATAAACACGAAGTCTGAGAGCATATTTTGCTGAAATGGCTTCAAAACTCCTTAAGAGTAACAGAAAGTAAATTTGACCCGAGAAGTCTTCGAACACAGACGTATTTCTGCTTCTCGCCTTTTTGATATCTCTGGCTCCGCCCTATGAATAATTCTATGTTTCGCGAGAAGAGGGAGAAATCGAAAGGAGCGGGAAATATGCGAAATATTTCTGTGCTTAGGGTTCGTCATCTCAATACTGATTCTTCATAAAGTAAACAATTTCCATCTACATATATATATATTCTCTATTTTCATAAACTCGTTTAGTGTATTTTAAGTGAAAGACTTTAAAAGATTCATGGCTGTTTTTGCAACAGCTACTCAATATGGCGTGTTACTAGAGGCGTCGACAAAATTACATCACGGATTGGATCAAGGATGGGATCTCGGATCGGATCACAGATCGAGAAATAGAGAGTTTTGAAAGAAAAAAAATCATTAATATAATAATAATATGCAAAATAATATCAGAAAAATCTAAAATATGGTGGTTGAAATTAGAAATGTTGCGTAACAGCCAAAATAAAGTCTGTGACTTAATGGAGTGCAGGCTCCATTGTAAGTTTTTACACTCTAAAACGCCATGTAGTCACCTTCAAACGGCTGAGTCGAGGAGTGCTGTCTAGTACCGCCGTGGACAAGCGCAAGCGAGAGAACGTATAATTTCATCAGTCAGTTATTATTTATTTTTTTTTTATATCATCTTACGAGCTACTTTTCTTTTATTCAATATTATTTTAGCACACGCGAGAGAAGAAGCGAGGTGAGGAGTAAGATTGTCTTTGAATGGTCTGCTGAGGTGCAAGTAAGCGATTTATGTAGTCCACGAAAGTGACCACTTGGGGGCTTGAGGCAAAAAATTGGGGCCTTAACGCTCCATTATGTCACACAGACTTTATTTACATTTCTAATTTTAAGTGTTATCATTTTACAAACGATTTATTCATCAAAGCTTTTTTTTTTCGACCCGTTATCCGGTCCGTGATCCGATCCTGTCCGATCCAGATTTTGTCGACGTTCTTCCATTCCAGAGTATCACAACCTCCTTCTAAAATGCTCGTAGTCACGAAAACGAAGACCACGAAAACGAAGACCTAAGACCCCCTACGAAAACGAAAAGCCATCACGAAAACGAAGACACATTACTAAAACAAGTTCAAAAGAGGTTGATATTACTTTTGTGGACAAAGATTATGTTCATGAGACACACCACGAAAACGAAGATCCTTACAGAAATCTTGAATTCTGAATTTGGCACGTCTGTAGTTTATTACGGAATATTTCAAAAGAAGAGCCCCATGGAACTACTTAAAAGCTAAAACGAGATTTTAGAAGAGGATAGAAGAGACATGACATGCATATGGTGGTATATAATGAAGCAATAATATATAAGTTTATTAATGAAAATAGCATCGACTAGCGGTAATTACACTTCCGGCGAGGAAAAAATATACTGTTCTTCGAATAAAACATGGCAGTTCGACCGATTGATTTCAATAAAACTTTTCTGGTGGGTAAAAAATTACAAATCAATACCCTAATCAAAGCGTTACGCTACTCTTCCTGCCGACTTATAAGTTTAGGGACCGGAAAAGCCCTTGGCAACAGTAACAAATGAAATGTCACTCAAATGAGTTTCCGGAAACATCAGATACAAAGCCTATTATGCAAGCTTTTTCCTGTGTGTTTTGCTGCTGGTAAAAATGTCATCGCATTCTTTGATTCGCTTAATATATTTGCTTTACGTTAAAAAGAAGAGCTAAGGAAACGCAATTAAAATCAAATCAATAAAGTTATCCTATTTTAGTTGATGGAATATATGAATTCCATATATTCTCCTTCACAGTTATTTTATGTAATGTTATCTTTACCTCCAGCGCTTAAAGCGTCACGCAACGCATTTTCCGCATGCATGTCATGTCTCTTCTATTGAATCTCGTTTTAACTTTAAAGTAGTCTCATTGACGGCTCCATGGGGCTCTACTGTTTTTATTCCGTAATAAATTACAGACGTGCCAAATTCAGAATTCAAGATTTCCGTAAGGATCTTCGTTTTCGTAGTGTGTCTCATGAACATAATCTTTGTCCACAAGATGATACCAACCTCTTCTGAACTTGTCTTAGTAATGTGTCTTCGTTTTCGTGATGGGTCTTCGTTTTCGTAAGGGGTCTTCGTTTTCGTAAGGGGTCTTCGTTTTCGTAATAAGTCCTCGTTTTCGTAATGGATTTTCATTTTCGTAAGGGTCTTAGGTCTTCAGTTTTGTAACTACCCTAAAATGCCATCATCATTCAATATCCAATCAGTTCTCCGATTAGTTCTTTATATCAAGAGGAAATTGTTCCGTCCTTCGCGCTTATTTGTGACGATGATGTCTCTTCAACGGGTTTAGTAAAGTATTCGTATTTGGGGAAAGAAGGATTTCTCCAAGATGATTTGTCATTTGAAATATATCTTTATGTGGATTTTTCTCATACCCCAACCAACAGGTAATGTATTTAACTGGGATTTTGCTCCAATATTTTTAGTGTTTACTTTCTTCTTTCGTATCAGAACTCGATCGATTCATCTTATAATCTACTTTATTTAGGTGATTTTATATTGACAGTAACAGTTTGAGGTATACGGTGTTCTAATTCAAAATCATAGGAAAGCTATTCTTCGTTTGATGAAATCGTAAGCATGAATGATTGTAATGTAAGTGCGATCTAAAATATTCTCCTTCAGATGGCGGAAGTGTCACATGGTTTGAACCTACTCCGATTAAGACGACATCAGATCCAAAGGAAGTGCTCTCCCCTGGCATTGTACAGGTTTATGAAGGATCTCATGTCACACTGAACTGGAGCTACAGTCTGACCCAACATTTAAGTCCTGGTGGTTTCATAAAATTTAACTATTACATTATAGTCACCTTTGATGCATATGGTTCAGCTGGTCCTGTCAGTGTTACATTTCAAGAACGGTTCCGCTTAAGCTCAACTTTAGGAAGAGCTTCTCTGTCTATCTTCCCTGTGACTGTTGCTGATGATAGGGCTAATGGAGAATTCAGCTGTGAGTTAATTGACTCCCACAGTAATATTTGGAAACGAGCAATTCAAGTGCAAGTCATAGGTAAGCTTGAAAGTGTTGCTGACTTTAAGAAAGGCGGATTCTAACTGTAGTATACTGTTACCCAATTCTTCCCTCTGGGCCCAGTTCAAATGTCAATAGAACTTGGAAGATTTGAATTCTTGGCGGAAAAAATCTGACATCCCTTCTAACAAATTTATCTAGTTTATTGGACCAGTTGATGGTGTTTTAAGTGACCAAGCAAATGCTTTTCGACGCGATGCAAGGTTTGTTTTTCATGGTATACCTAACTTTTAAGTACAATGCAATCACATGTTTGTCTTATATCATTTGAATTCCCATGAGAATCAAAGACCCAAAATGCAGATAACAAAAGGCTCAAAATTGAGATGCACCTTGAGATTAGAGAAAAAAAATAATTACTGCATGGGAGGATTTAGGTAACCCAAACTTCCCTCACATTCTGTGTAGCTCAGTAATCATATATCAATGTGATAAGAGTGTGATCACAAAATCACACATGTGGTCTTGGTTTGTGATCACCCCTTTTTCATCAGCGGGAAGGAACAATAAGACGGATTTCAACAATGTAAAGGATACCTATACCAGGTACTGGTTGCAACTCAGACTGTGTATTGGTTACAAGCAGTCATGGAAGATTGCTTAAACCACAAGCCCTTCTCCATTTCAGCAAGATTGTTCGGTCATTCCTCTTCAGATTTCTCGAATTTCTTGCTCTTACACCCAACCTCCTCGTTGACCCACAGGACCATTTTTCATTCAATCTGTGATGGGGCGAACGCTGACATCATCAAATCAAACTTGAACAACGCTCGGGGAAATGTCCTATATTAACGGAACCTTCAAGCGTCTATCAATCTCAACCGGTTTATTAATCACTGAAAAGCTCGTAAAAACTGAAATAATAAATTAAAATAGGCCGTTATCATACAATAAACGCTGATCGAAATGTCCTTAACTCGAACACGGGGCGTGTATATAGATAAATTAAAACAACACAAATATCTTAAGGTCAACAAAACTACCTTGATTATACACGTTTCCGTTTATAAATACAAAAATAAATGACATACCTCTTTCCCCGTTCTATTATTCTAGTATTGCGACAATCCTTCAATCTGGCTATGCTTGCGACTAACATGTGTCTCGTCACCGAATGAAACCTTATGCCGACAATTCGAGGGTATGTCACACAAAACAAAACAAAAGGGTATTGAACGTCACGCAAATCACGACTAAAAATAGCCTTCGTTACATGGCTCCCCTAAATTACGATAGGAATTTACCACACTAATGAAACAAACAAGAACTTGTATCAACTAGTAAAATTTAACTATTTAAATCAATGTTGGTTGATATGGGCTGTAAACTCGTACATTTCGCATGGCTCCTCAGGTGGAGATTCCCCGGTCTTCGCTTTCCTCCCCGGGCAACAGCAATTTTAATTTCTGAACTGCTCTGTATAGACTAGTCACTGGTCCAACAGGTCGTCCGTTCTGTCTAAGTTCCGGTCAGCAATTTTGATGCGAACTTTTCTGACAAGGCCATCACCGTCAGGGAATATTTCCTTCACGCGCGCGACCTTCCAACAGTTTCCTGGTGAGTTATCATTCATAACGACGACGACGTCATCAACCTGCAGGTTTCTTCGAGTGGCTACCCACTTCTGTCTTGGCTGGAGAGACTGCACTTAGTCCTTCCTCCACCTCGTCCAGAACTTGTTAGCAAGGTGTTGCACCCTGAGCCATCTTTTCTTTGAGTACAGATCGGCACGCTGGAATTCGCCAGGTGGGGACAATATCACCTTGGACTTCATGGTAAGTAAGTGGTTGGGTGTGAGAGACTCAGCTATCTGTGGAGAGTTTATCGTTTCAACGGTTAAGGGGCGACAATTCACGATGGCTTCAGCCTCCATCATGAAGGTTCTGAGGGTTTCGTCATCAAGCTGGGCAGCGTGCTGTGTGAGAAGTGATGCCAACACATTTCAAACAGCACGAATTTGACGCTCCTAGGCCCCACACATATATGTCTCGCTTCTGGGACATTCATTTTGAAATCTATCTAGTCACATTTTCTCTTTGCCAGTTCTTGCTGTATCTTCTCGTGTTGGAATATGAATAACACCTGTTGTAGCTCACTCTTTGCGCCAACAAAGTTGGTACCTTGGTCAGATTGCAACTGTCGCACTGGGCCGCGGCGTCCCACGAATCGGCGATAGGCATTGAGAAACGAATCAGTAGACAGACTGCTCGCAACTTCGAGGTGGACAGTCCTGGATGCTAGACATGTAGACAGCACCCCATAACGCTTCATTTCACGACTGCCCTATTTGACGTACCAGGGACCAAAGTAGTCTACACCACAGAAGGTGAAAGATGGTGCAGGTTCTAGGGGATCTCCGGGTAGGTTAGCTATCTTCTGTTCTTGAGGAAGGCCTCTCAGTTTCCGGCAAGACACACGTTTGGAAATATGGTCGAACACTACGGAACTTCCACCAATGATCCAGTAGCCACTTGATCTGATTTCATTCTGAGTGATCCTTTTACGACCTTGATGCTGGACTAACTGGTGATAGTTGCAAAGGATAAGATTCGTCACGTGTCCTTTCCAAGGTAGACTGACGGGGTGTTTCACCTCATAGGGGACACTAAACTGTCTTAATCGCCCACCAACTCGTAGAACTCCGTTTTCGTCTATAAAGGGATCAACTTTGTAGAGCGAGGTTGACCTCTTCATCGTCTTCATCCTTTCCTTTCTAGCATCTTTGTCGGTGGCTTGAAATTTAATTTTAGTATCCTTCAGCATTTGAATTTCATTTTGGAAAGCTTCGTTCTGTACTATCTTGATAATTTGCAGCTCAGCACGTTGTAGGTCCTGAACATCAACCGGCTTGCATGTAGGCATCCCTTCATTTCTCTCCTTTACGTTCTGTCCTCCAACTTGTGGTTCACTAGCAGCTGTCTTTCGGAATCTTTGTTGAAATCGAAGACAGACGGCAATCGCTCTCATTACTCAATGCCTGTTGGAGAGATAGGTCAGGCGCTCCAATAGAGAGTATAGCTTTGGTTCTTCGATCGCTCTTATAGAAACGTTCTTGACTTCCGGATCCTCAGGAGGGATTGAGGGAGTGTCGTCTACAGAATTCCAGTCCTTACGTGAGTTCCAGAGAAAATCTGACCCATTCCACCACAAAGGGTCGTCGATTAGCTCTTGGGCACCAGCAACACAGGAAGCGATATCCGCAGGATTGGATTTTGTTCCAACGTAGTGCCACTAGTTCGGAAATGTCTGCTCTCGTATTTCCTGGACGCGATTGCCAACGAAAACATGGAATCTTTGGGCGTGGTTATTGACGTAGCCCAACACCGTCTTACTGTTGGTCCTGAAAATTTCCTGTATCTGTGCGCACTCCAGCTCCTTCCACAGCATGCTACTGATCTTCGATGAGACGACGGCAGCAGTCAGTTCTAGTCTGGGTATGGTCACTGACTTAAGGGGCGTTACCCATGACTTTCCCATCACCAGAAAACAATGGACGTGGTTCTTATCATCAACCAACCACATGTAGGAACACTGCCCATAGCCATTCTGACAGGTGCCCGAGAAGTGGTACAGCTCTACGTTCTTGACTGAGTCGAAATCTTGAGGCTTGTAACATCTTGCTCCTCTGAGTCTTTCTAAAATGGGGAGTTCAGTACTCCACTTCTCCCATTTGGGTCGCAAGCCGTCAAGAACTGCGTCATCCCTGCCTACACCATCGCGGCACACCTCTTGCAGGATCTGCTTCCCTGCCAAAATGAATGGAGCGACCAAGCCAAGGGGGTCAAATACTGAGCTCACTGTTGACAAGATTCCCCTTCTTGATAGAGGTCTATCTTATAAGATGATCCTGAACTGGAGTGTGTTAGATTCTATGCACCAATGAACACCTAGGGCACGTTCAATAGCAGTATTTTTACTGACGAGGCGATGGTCCTTCGTGTCTGCTGCTCGATCTTCCTGTGGGATGGAGCTCAAGACTTCTCTGCTGTTCGAAGTAAACTTGTGCAGCCGAAAGCCACCCCTTTGAAATAGGGACTTGGTGTTCTTGATCAACTCTTTGGCTTGTTCAAAGGATTGTACTGACTTCAGTCCATCGTCCACGTAGAAATTTCTTCGGATGAAGTCTGCCACTGGTCTGTTGCAGGTCTTTTCGTACTGGTCCGCGGTGGTTTTAAGGGCAAAGGTGGCACATCTCGGCGATGAGGTGGCGCCAAATGAGTGGACAGTCATACAGAATTCTACAGGGTCTCCCTTCAGCTCTGGATTATCCCACCACAGGAACCTCAGGGGATTGCGATGTTCTACGTCGATCTTAACTTGTTGAAACATGCTTAGATGTCGCACATAAAGGCTATCCGCTCTTGCCGAAATCTGCACAGAACTCCGGTGAGATTGTTTGTCACATCTGGGCCCTGGAATAGTTGTTGATTCAGAGATTGGCCATCGCATAGTGCACTGCAGTCAAACTCTGATCTTTCCCGGTTTCTTCTTATGATACACTCCGTGATGTGGAATGTACCACACTTGTTTGCTAGCTGTCGATATCTCATCAAGGGGAACTCTTTGTGCACAACCATTAGATATGATGTCCTCCATGAAGCTGCAATAGTCCTTTCTGAACTGGTCTTCACTTGACAGCCTTCGTATCAACTTCGTAAGGCGACTTAGGGCTATTTCCTTGTCATTTGGCAGCTCCAAATTTTCATTTCACAAAGGCAGTGGTATCTCGTAATGGTCGTCTAACAATTGATGGATTCCTTCGCGCACTATTCTCAGAAAGCTTCGGTCTTCGTCGGACAGGGGTTTCTCGTCGGCTTGACGTTCGTTGAAGTCAAGAGTAAACATCTTGGACACATTACTAGGGCTGATCATTTCTTTAACTTGTGTTCTGAATGCGAGGTGGCACATCTTTCTGTTTGGCGTTGCTTCAACTTCATAGATAACGATGCGGTTACATGCAATGTCAATCTCGATTTCAGAATCCTCTTCCCTCGAAGATCTTGTAGCACCGATGATTCCCCATCCAAGGGCTATTCTCTTAGCGTATGGATCATCTCCCTTTCCTGGAATTACCTCCAGCGGCTTAACTGCTCGAGAACAGTTGAGGCCAATCAGAAGTCCGACTCTCAGGTCTTCATTTAAGGGCAAGATCATCTCTGAAATCTTCTGAAGATGAGGCCAGATCATAGCAGACCGCTTCTTTAGGCTCACCTGCCGTGTACTTTCCTAGGTAGTACAATCTTTGTAACACTTCATCTGTCTGCCCTTCTATAATGGTCTCGAAGGACTTCAGCCATACTGGGTAGTGTAACAAGTCGCCGCTAAAGATCTCCGGTTCGGGAAGCGGAAGAGTATCTTGCAGTCGTCGTTGAGACAAGACGTTGGCTAATCTGCTTAGCGAATCTTTAACCGTTAACTTGTCAGGTGAGTTGCTCGTTTGTCTAACTTCTTTGCCTTGCCTCGGTTGTTGGTGTTCGTACGGCTCGTAGTGTGCAGGATAGTATGGATCGTACCTTGCAAATGGACTGATTAGAAATTCGGGTGCAAACGGATTTAGTGACTTGGGGTTAGGGATCACCGGATTCTGTTTTGGAGAGCTAATTGCCTTGTCGGCGGAATTAATTTTCGAGGGAGTAGCTGCGGGCGCCTTCTTTACTAGAGGAATACCATTGTTACTGGAAGTTTCTCCTAAAGGGTTGTCCATAGATCCTATGTTCGTCTCCACAGTCAAATTGCCGGCATTTACAACCGACGACGCCTGTGTTTTCAAGTAATTTTGAAGGACGTAGTTTTTGTCGATTTCTTCCGGTAAATCTCCTTTCGCAGCGAAAACTTCTTTTTCGTCTTCTTCGGTTTTTAATTAAGGCCTTGCGAGTGTCAATTCTTTGGTGAGTTTGAACCTCCTTAACTCATCTTCATTTTCTTTCAGAGCGCTAATTTTTCGCGCCTCGGCGTCGGCAAATTCCAGTTCAGTTTTTTGCCTTGCCTTGCCTTGCCTTGCCTTGCCTTGCCTTGCCTTGCCTTGCCTTGCCTTGCCTTGCCTTGCCTTGCCTTGCCTTACCAACTTTGTACTTTGTATTATTCAGCACTAAAGATGACAGAAGAACTGTCGAGACATGTTTTTAAGACGTGTCATTCATTTTCTTAAATTCGTTACATATCTGCTTCTATCTAGACAATTAGAAATACCATCCAAAACGTTTGGAATAAAAATGCTGATGAAAACATATTTATGTTTTCATTGCTTGGAAAATGTAAGTAGTCAGCTATTGTATAGAGCTCTTTCCAGAGTTGCATCCATGGTAAGAAAGCGCTTCCTATTTCATTATGATATCATACTGTACGTTATACATATGAGATGGATGTGTCAGACACATTAACTAAAGGATAATTCATTGATAATTCGTCCAAGGATCAATAAATTTTTCACGCTTTTCCCTTTTATGTTTTCATATGTTGGTTGCCAATTAGCAATTTTGGTTGAAATTTTAGTCACCATTGGGACCAAAATTATGTAACTTGAAGTACTGCCATGTTGTGGGAGGTGTTCACTCTCCGCTGCAAATGTTAACTCCTCTTAAATTAAGATTAGATGCTGTGTTAGGAGACTCTAGTGCTCCACTATCTGTGTCAGCAAATATGTTCAGTTGACACTGATTTGAAAATCTTTAACAATCCAGTTCAACATATCTGGCAAGATCTCAGCTCAAAGATTTGAAATATCACCTCAATGGTTTTCTGAGCGTCTACCCGAAAAAGCTTTGTGTTTAATTGTTGGACGCTATGAAACTTTCATTACCATACAGTTATTTATTTAACATGCATCTATGAATGGCAAGAGGATCACCCAGTTAACATCCAGCCGATTTGGCAATTTCACTGAAACTACAAAACACAAACTAGGAGAACGTTTTGCAAACCCATGCAAGTGAATCCAACTAAGAAACATCAGACTAGAATTAAAGAATATCTTTTTGTATATAAGTGTACTGGTATGGTTGGACCCCTTACAATAGCTATTGAAGACAAGCCACTCAGAAGTATCCTTGTGTAGATGCTGTTTTTTTAAATCTGATTTTTAAATTGTCCAATTTGATGTACAGATCCACCAAAGATTGTTAATTTTCAACCTGAGTATTTTGTTGGTGTACAACAAAGTTTAACTCTTAACTGTGGAGCAGATGGGAACCCTCCACTTACTTACACTTGGACTCCATGTAATTACCCAGAACAAGTTTGTGACAAAAATACTCTTGATATTTCACAAGTCCTCGATGATACCAGCTATACCTGTAGAGTGGCCAGTGTATTTGGAGATGATTCAAAAACTGCCAATATTTGTAAGTCACATATACATTGTGGTCATGTATCTAACAGCTGTAACTTCATACATGTGCCAACATGACATTTTGATTGGGTTCTAAGAGTTGAACCAGTGATTAGCCTGTCAGGTTATAAAAGCCCAAACAGTGCCTTTACTTTGTGTTGATGTATAACTCTAAAACATTGATTAATTTTATTACTTGTAAAATGCAAAGAAAGCATTGCAGTAATTCAACTTCAGGTGGCTTGTACAGGGGTGAGTATCAAAAGTAGGTAAAAAACTATAGTCAGGGTTTCTGACAGGATACAGGAAAAATTGTAATTGAGTGGGATGTTTTTTGGGGAAAATGGAGATGATGGTTTAGTTCTTTCATTTTTAGTCATTGTAAGCTGAAGCACTCAGGACCTTTATATATTGCAGTGTACATCGATTTTATAATGTTTTCATGGATGCAAGATAAGTTAAATGGCACCTTTAACTGCCTCTCTATATTTTCCTCAAATTAATCTCATGCACTTGAATTTGAAAGCAAAAGGTCAGTTTGATATGAGCAACTGACTTTTACCCTGCATTGTTTTGCTTCAGTATAAAAACATTTTAAAAATTTGTGCCAGACTGTTTCGCTTGCTCATGCTCAAAAGGACAACAGCACAATTTGTCATTTGACAAGCAATCAACACAATCCATTGATGAGAAATATGGTGAGAAGTTGACCGGTGCCTAGAATCATCTAAGAAATGGCAAAATCCCCAGTTGTTCTTGTTACAAGTCACTTACTGAAAGCGACAGACATCTCAATCATCTCTGAGGTTAAATGACCTTAGAACGGTACCAAAGTTTTCAAAAAACCATGGTTTTCAGACATAGTACCTGTATTAATGAAAGATTGATTAAATTTTTTTGTAATGATTCTTCTTGTACTTCACAGACATTGGAGGAAATGTGATTAACATAACTATTGTCATCACAAGTGAAAGATGTATAGATGGAAAATACAATCAACCCTTATTACTGGAGAAATTTAAAGAACTGGTAACTTAATGCACATACAACTTAGACATTGCTGTCAAAGCTAAACATTATAATCGTTTACATTCACTCACATCTGTCAAATTGTTAATTATAGTTGTCACTGAGTGTTGGTTATTTCAGGGTCAGAGACTGATGTGCTGGCTGTATAATGATTAAAAGGAAATTTGGCTCATGGAGAATGTGTGGAGAAAAGTTCATTTAATTCTACAGTGTTTCTTGAATTCCTAGATTGTACGCAGTCTGTCAGAGTTCTGTCAAATCTTGAAGTTTAGAGGCCTGCCACAATCTTCTTATTATTCAGTGTTTGGTTATGGTCTGTATTTATAGGGCAATAAGAGGCCTGGTGCTTTCTTTTCAAATTTATAAAATAGGAGGCAAGTGACATATAAAGAAGGACAATTATTCATTGAAGTAGCACTTTAAAGAAACAACTGATAAATACTCAAGAGACTGACTCTCAGCTGACTTTTGGCTAAACAGCCATGTTTAGCCATTTGGTGTCATCCTCATTTGTTCTTATGGGTATGTGTGCATGATACATGTACACTACACTAACATTCTAAGACAAATGATTGAAATGTTTGCAGCTCAAGGAGGCTTTTGCTGGTAAACCTGGCTACGAAGGAGTGCAGTTGATAAGTGTGAGGTATGTGAATTAACGAGATATAGAAATTTTATTATTTTCTCTTTTGTCATCTGTTTTCCATTTCATGTCACTTTAACCCTCTGTCAATGTCTGTCCTTAGGTGTGGAAGTATTTTTGTTGTCCTTGCACTAAAATTCAACTTCACTACAAAGGAACAAGATGTTATCATAACACTTAATAACGCTGTGAAAGATGGGAAGCTGGGAGAGTTCAGTGTTGGTGCCATAAAAGGGAAAAAAACTGATGTGGAACCAACAGGTGGAGGTGCCACATCACCACTTGACAGGTCCTTTGGGGGTAAGTCCTCATAACACTTCTTACAAAAGTTTTGCAAATTGATTTATTAATGTCCTTGCCCCTCTTAACTTGGCTGTTTGTGGTGTGAAAAAAAATAGTTATAGCTCCAGGCGTCGAAACAACGTCGGAATGTCCCAAAGATACACAGGATTTAATGCGAGGACGTCGAGCGAAATACTGATTCGAGACACCAAAGACCAACTATAATTCCAAACGTAGTTTATTCGTACTAATTGTGACTTGATGTCCAAAACTGTCAAACGATTGTCCTCTCTGTAACGCCTGAATGAGTCGCAATGAACGCAGAAACACTCGCAATAAGCTCTCTTGTCTAAACTACCGCAAACGACAACGCACGAGGTCTGACATATGATATCGAAGCGTCACTAATACAAAAACATAGACTAATACGTAACAGAAATAATACTTAACTCGACAACGATTACAATAGTTTTGAAAGTTACTGTATTTAACTCAAAATTGGTAATGTAGCAGATTTATACAGAGATTCAAAAACTTGGTGTATGGTAATGACAACTATGACAACCACAACCAGCCCCAATTTGAGCACTGATAGGACAGTGTATGTATCATGTGTGCGCACTTTTGTTGTACATTTTGTCAAGTTAACTTTTGATTTTAATGCAAACATGTAAGAAATGGTGAGTTTGTTTCCCAATATCTAAGCTTTTTATTTACCTAAATTCACTTTTGTTCCGTAGTTTTAGAACATGCAGGGTTCATTTAAATTTTTTTTTTCTGAGATAGTTTATAGGAAAAAATAACGTGTGGCCAAAAAAATAACAGCCATGCTTGTTTTCCTCAAATTAATCGAGTGTATTTTTTTGTAGAATCTTCAGAGCTTTCAAGTGGGGTGAAAACTGGTAAAGCATTCTTGTTGTTAATAGTGAAAGATTATAATCATGGTTTTCTTTTTTTTGTGTCATTTTGTCTATACAACTTATCCTGGCCAGGGAAAAAAGTGAGATCTGATTGTGCTCGATTTTTATGTACAAATTTGTGGATTGAGTAGTGGGTGCCTCCATCTTGTTTTTGCCATGAATAACCGATGGGAAGTTGTGGTTTAAAAGCTTGTACAGAGGGGGGAATATTCAATATAACTTATCTGGTAATTCGTTTGACCTTGCACAGAATTTGTATCCCATATCTTTTTCTAGACAAGTACATAATTATGCATTGCAGCCTGTTATTTAGTTCCGATATATGTAATGAATTGTGAAACACAAAATTGCAGGAAGAAGATAAATTGAGTTCTGACTAAATTTCAAAGGTTACCTGACAATAATACAGAGGCAGATCCGCGATGATAAGATCATTGAAAAAAATTATCTGAAGCTTATCACACTTTGTAATTGCCATAGGTATTATTGTTGGTGCAGTGTTTGGATCAGTTGCTGCACTAGCTGTTGCTGGAATATTAGTTTGGTGGACTTGCAGGAAAAAGAGGCGCAACACGAAAATCACTGAAGGTAAGTGTTGCATACATGTTATGCTCTCAAATGAACACTCGTTTTGGCATCCTAGAAATATATCTTTCACATTTTTCCTTCTTCTAGGACTAAATACAATCTTCAGTTCACTATCCGCTGCATAATGATCTTTGCTGAAGCGATTTCTATATCTTTAACAGATAACTTTAAAAACAGTGTATTGTAAACTAATGTTTTGTTTTGTTGTTATCTATTGTGTGGTTAGCTGGTTATAGTTAAAAGACCTCGCATGTCGTTTTACACTTAAGGACTCACCTTGATGTACATCAAACAGAATTTTCTTTGCTTGCAAGAGAGAAAGTTTGCTTGATGTCGATTAGTTGTTGTTGTTGTTTTTTTTTTTGCGGTTTCCTTTTTATTTTTCGCTCCTTTTTTCTTTACAGAGGTGGCAATGAGTGAAAGGTGAGATTTTTCTATGGAAATGTTGCTGTCTACTTGCATCGTTCCTTTATGGCTTGATCGTTTTAACAATTTTAACACCCACACTTTTTTTCCTGTGAATGTTTGTGATTGTTCCAATTACCACTAACTTTAAGGCACTCTAGCGCTGCAGGGATACCACTATACACTTTGGTTACGTTGTCACTTGTGCATTAACCAACATCTCAGTGATCTGTAGAAAAACTTAAGAAAAACAAGAACAGCAACAACTTATAAGTGAAGTACGTTTATTATGTTATTCTCAGTATATATGAGAAGCTCAGGGCAAGTCGATCTACATACTCTGCTCGTATGGTCTGACTGTAGGGGGAGGGTATGGCCATACGTAGGCTATGACTGTAGGCGAGCCTATATCTGGTTTCCTGCATCTTTTCTAATTGGACTAAGCTGTCCGGAAAGTTTTTCTGTTATTTGGATTTTTCATTTACAGAGAATTAGGTGTGTTTTGTGACATATTTGATTTGCTGTTTCAGAACATTCGGAAATATAAGTAATGAAACAAGAGGAAGTACAGATGGTAATGTAGGTTACAAAATGAAATCTTATTCCTTCATATAAAGATACATTTTCCTGTAGTCCTAAGTGTGTTTTGTTTTTACGTTGCTCTCTTCACTGAGAGTCTTCCCAATGTGGTTAACAGTTTACCTGAACTCAGACAGTTATTATCAATACAGATTTTAAGTCGATTACTCATTGGTATTTTCCAATAAGTCTAGGTAAACAGTGGTTTATTTTTCATAAGACAGCTGGTTTGAAGATTTGAAATAATTTCCAAGCAATTTTGGTAGTTTATCATCTTTCATTGAATTGAAAACAGCTTTTTCTTTGAGATTGCAGTTGAATTGCCCAAACCTTCTCAAAGCCATTACATGGCACTGGATGACAGAACTCGTTCACCAGTGATGACAGATGCCAGTCCACTCAGCACCGAACAAATCAGCGAGTACGCTTCTCTTAATCTATACACACGCTCCTGGGAAACTCCTAGGGAACATGTGACGATAAAGCACATCGTTGGGAAAGGTGCTTTTGGCCAGGTTGCCAAGGCAACAGTCATAAACCAACAAGGAAGAGCCAAGAAGACGCTCGTAACAGTTAAAATGTTGAAAGGTACCAAGAAATAAAGTCATGTTTTACTTGGTCTTTGAACTAACCGAGAAGTCTGTCCAAATTGTTCGGTTTTCTTTCATATTGTTTTATTTTAATTTTAATTATATGCTTCTGCAGAATTTTCACGCTCCTGTTAAGAGTAATCTCATTCTGCATGACTTGGTCACAGTTATGTCCATAGCCCGAAGCTTGTTCTACTTGATACAGCGATGGAATTTTAAGATGTAGTGTAAATATTTCCCCCTTAAATCATGATTACTTTTTAGAGCCTTGGCGCTTTACCTTGACGAAGAAAAGCACCTTTTAATATGATGCATGGTAGAGTCGAATGATATCGATTTATCTATCTATATATCTATCTATCCTTCTATCTATCTATCTGTCTGTCTGTCTCCCTGTCTGTCCATCTATCTATGTATCTATCTATATATATATATATATATATATATATATATACATTTATGTATCTAATGATCTATCTATCTGTTTACGTTTACCTACATAATGTTAGTTGTTGAATGATATGATTGTGGTTCATTTGTAATGTTATTCGACGATGATTGACCGAAAATCTTGTTGCAGAAAACGCTTCTGAGGCAGAGAGAAAGGATTTGCTGTCTGAACTTGAATTGATGAAACAACTTAAACCTCATCCTTACATTATCAAACTCCTGGGATGCGTTACCACGTCTGGTAAATACTGAAATGTTTATTATCAACTATGGCTACCGTCAGACAAAATTAAGTTTCAAAGTATAGAAAGCTTCGTTTTCCTCGGTATTTTTTGTGTTTTAGCTTAAGATAACTTTCCTCTTAATCTATAGAGTATACCGTAATGATTCGATTTGACGCCCGGGGCGCTTATTTACTTTTTGGTAGGCGAGGGGATAGTGCTTATTTGAAACAGGGCGGTAATTAGGGCAGGGCGCGTACTGTTTTTTTTAAGAACCAGCAGAACGTGCGAAACAAAGCTTTGATGTTCATTTGAAAAGCGCGGCTCTCTAAATCTAAACTAAAGTAATTGTCTTGAAATCAAAACGTAGAATGTCACTCGTAGGATACTTTATTTATTCGATTGATCCCTGCGGCGTTTAGTACATTTTTGTTTTTGAGGAGGCCTTTGTTGACGGGTACAGTCCATTTAATTCGCCCGATCATTCCATTAGCCATTATATTGTTTTTGTTGACTTTTAGGAAAAGCAGCTAACCGACGCTTAAAGCTTGGGCATATTCTATTCTTGCGCGTACGCGAACGCACGAGTGAGGTCTGGATAGAGTTTGTTTGACAGCAAAGAAGTAGACAGAGTTTTATACTGTCTGCTAAATAGAAGCGTATGCATTATCAATAAGTGAGATCTAAGATCAGCAAAATTTACTGGTGGACTGCATCTGCGGCATTTAATTGATATTTGCGAAACTTTATTGTCTACCTAGAGCCACTGTTTGTGCTGATCGAATATGTTCCTTTTGGAGATCTGCTGGGTTACCTGCCAAAGAGCCGTGGATTGAATGATACTTACTTCAAAGACCCGGATATCAAACCACAGACAAATCTGACCTCACAACAGCTGATTAAGTTTGCTTGGCAAATCGCTGATGGAATGTCCTATTTGTCATCGATACCGGTGAGTGATGAAATTATTCTCTGAATGACGTCCCTATAGAACAAGACCTCATTTGTCATTCATTATACTTCGCTTTCCATTGCACCGTGGACAAACTACCTTGGACGTCATCCCATGCCAGCTGAGTCGCCCTTAAGTCTCTCGTTTCTTTAAAGGGTGTTTTCCAAAAGAAACTTTTTCTCTTTGTGTAAGGTTATTCATAGAGATCTTGCAGCTCGTAACGTGTTGGTTGGAGAGGGGGAAACATGTAAAGTGACGGACTTTGGAATGGCCAGAGATGTGCAGGAGGACAATGTTTACGAAAGAAAAACCAGGGTACGAAGACATAATGTTCTTGTAAGCCTTGTATTATATGGCTGAAGATGCCTCACTGGAGTGACTGCTTAAAGAAAACAAGTTCAGTAAATCTTGTTCCGTTTTCCGGAACTTTCGTTACAGTGTTGTTACCAATTGGGAGCATTAGTACTTTTAAGGACTACGCCAACTCCTTGCATTTTTGCTTCTTATTCAGGGGCGTCTCCCTGTAAAATGGACTGCCATTGAGGCGTTGCTTTACGGAAAATATTCTACCAAGAGTGATGTGTGAGTACAAGGAAGATATGAACACTGCACTAAGCTTAATTAAAAAGGTCTTATATGAACTGTTTTCATGTCTGCAAAAAGTTATTCGGTTACTTTTGTATTTTGGTCTTTTTATTTTGCTGGTGTGAGGTCATCTCAGGGAGGAGTGGTTATCCTCATTTTTTATGGGTAGTGACCAGGGATCAACTCCTATGACACTGTGTATGTGTCCCTCCCCACCCCATCTCCCCTTCCTTTTATCACCAAAGATGTTTTAACTACATTTTATGTAGGGAAGAAATGTTATATCCTTACATGTATCCCGATTGTTTTACAGGTGGAGCTACGGATTTCTCCTTTATGAGATTTTCACGATTGGTAAGTTACTAGGCAAATTACCAGTCCAGTAATTTTAGCTTCAGCAATTGGGGGAACACGAATTCGTGAAGCAAGCAGGGTTTACCAGTCTCTTTAGAATTAGTTTTCGGTCATACCAAGCCAGTTTAGATTGCCAAAGTCGCTGGCCTAGCCGGAAAAAATTGTTAATGGAAATACATTTGTAGAGCTTTTCATTTTAGACTATATTAACATTACCTGCTCCATTCAGGTGGTTCACCGTATCCAAGGATGGATGGAAGAAAAATTGTAAACTTACTTCAAGAGGGATACAGAATGCCTAAACCACAACATGTGGATGATAAGTTGTATGATAATATCGTGTTGTTACTGTTTCATGATGGCTTTCTCGTACGTTAGTATTTGTACCGCTTTTTGTTCGAGTTGTTTGTGAGCCTTAAGATAAAACCATCTGTACTTGCTGTCATATTATGTCATACCACGCGCTCCCATCGGACCTGTGGGAAAAAACGTGGTATCGGACCCGCCATTTTGATTTCGCCCATGTGGTCATGTAGTAGCTGTTGCGTTATTGAATAAAGAGTTTAAATGGAAAAATTGTGACATGGATGTCGGAAGTGGGATCGATTTACACCAATAGAGGAATTCTCACCGCTAGAACAACCAAGAAAACCGGTACGTACGATTTTACAGTGTTTACTACAAAGTCCTGTCTTATCGTGCAATTTAGCCAAAAATGAGCGACTTGGTTGGGTTTGAAGTACCAAAAATGGACTGGACCCCTGGCCCAGATTTATTAACTAGATTCAAGAGATTCCGCCAAAAGTGTGAACTGCTACTTGATGGACCGTTAAAAGCTCGAGACGGCACTCAAAAATGCAAATATGTGCTGCTATGGTCAGGCGATTACGGAATAGACTTATTTAACACTTGGTCGCTAACCGAAGACCAACAAAAAGACCTGAAAGAATACTGGAAAAGATTCGAAGACCATGTTAAACCACAAGCAAACCATATCTTGAACAGATATTATCTACGAGGTCTGAAACAGAATAATCGTCCCCTAGCCACCTTCCTGACTGAAGCAAGGCTACTCATACAGAGCTCAGGTTACCCACCTGACTTACATGACGAACTCATGCGTGACACATTAGTTTTCGGCACCGATTCGGAAGAGGTCAGACGAAAATGCATTGCCCGCGGTAATGAATTAACCTTTGCAAGGGCAAAAGAAATTGCACGAACTGATGAGGCTACCCAGATGCAATTAAAAGCAATGAGTGACACTACAAACCCAAAGCAAGAAGAAGGGGAAGTCAATGCAATCAGCAGAGGAAACAAGCCCAGAAACCAGCCCCACCAAAGGTACACCAGTGGTAGAGGAAACAGACGACGTGACAACAACCTAAGACAGTGCTACAGATGTGGAGACACACCACACACCAAAGACCAGCAGTGCCCAGCCACTGGAGTAGAATGCTTCAACTGCAACAAACGCGGTCATTTTAGCAAAGTTTGCAAGTCTAAAACAAGGTCAGATGTGATGACCCTACAAAAAGAACAACCTGATGGTGTAACAAGTGAATGCACAAGCTACGACAAAGTCTTCCTGGGAACACTAGAAGCCCGAGACAGCCCCAGTACCTCAATGATCGCAAGCATTGAACAAAAAGAAAAACAACGCACCAAAGTCATGACTGAAATACAAGTCACGGTAGACCCCCATGATACACACCTGATACCTATTATCTGCAAGGTCGACACTGGTGCAGAAGTTAATGTCATCTCCAAAGACGACTATGACAGACTCAACCGCAGTTCCCAGCAGATACCCCTTGGCCCAACACACCACAGGATTACTGCGTATGGAGGCCACGCCATCAAGACCCTTGGAACCTGTCCACTATACGTCCATCAAAATGGCAGCATTAAAGAAGTCGTTTTCAATGTTACTGACGTACCAGGACCTACAATGCTTGGCTGTAAAACCTGCGAGGAACTTGAGCTGGTAAAATTTAATTGCAGCCTAGAAACCTCCAAAGAAGACAAAGAGACCCGCCTTAAAGAACACAGACCATGCAAACCGCACCAAAGGACCAGCAGATACCCTA
Source organism: Pocillopora verrucosa (assembly GCF_036669915.1). Lineage (NCBI taxonomy): Eukaryota > Metazoa > Cnidaria > Anthozoa > Scleractinia > Pocilloporidae > Pocillopora > Pocillopora verrucosa. The sequence continues at coordinate 10,077,263 of NC_089317.1, forward strand.
GCCGTCTAGACACTGAAACATACCCCCCACTGGACAGGATAACCTTCTTCAACAACTTCGGAGACTGCTTTGAAGGCCTGGGAACCTTCAATATGAAACCTTATCACATCACCCTAGACTCCAATGCTGAACCTGTCATCCACGCACCACGTACCGTACCAGTACACCTTCGAGACATGTTTAGAAAGGAAATCAACACCATGGTAGAACTTGGAGTGCTCATACCCGTAAGCGAACCCACAGACTGGGTTAATAGCATCGTCCTCTCTGAAACAACCAACGGCAAAGGAGAAGTCACCAAAATCAGAGTCTGCCTCGATCCACGTGACCTAAATAAGGCAATAAAACGCGAACACTACTACACCAAAACAATTGATGAGGTAGTCACACAGCTTAGTGGTGCCAAATTCTTTAGTGTAGTTGATGCCAAAAAGGGCTACTGGCATGTACCATTAGACGAAGCCAGCTCCTACCTGACTACTTTCAACACCCCGTTCGGGAGATACCGTTTCACCCGGCTCCCCTTTGGCCTTATTGTATCACAAGATGTGTTCCAGAAACACTTAGATTCAGCACTGGAGGGCCTGAAAGGAGTCACCGGCATTGCAGACGATACATTCATATACGGAGCTACAGAGGAAGAGCACGATGCGAACATGGTAAACCTCATGATCAGATCCAGGGAAAGGGGAATCAAATTCAACAAAGACAAAGTACAGCTCAAATGTCAGGAAGTCAGCTTTTTCGGCCACAAATGGACCCAGGATGGAATCAAACCAGATGACAGTAAGATATCTGCAATCCAGAAGATGACCCCACCTGAGAACCGCAAAGACCTCCAAAGCTTCTTAGGCCTCGTAAACTACCTTACAAGATACTCAGGGCGATTGGCTAGCCTCACAGCACCACTGCGAGAACTTACCAAGAAGGACACCGCATATGTATGGGGACCTGAACACGACGACTCATTCAACCAAGTCAAACAGGAAATCACATCAATGGGAGTCCTCAGATACTTTGACCCAAACATCGAGTCTGTCATTCAAACTGACGCTTCCCAGAAAGGAGTAGGCGCCGTCCTTTTGCAGCAGGGGCAACCTGTATGCTATGCCTCCAAAGCACTTACAGACACAGAAAAAAACTACAGCAACATTGAGAGAGAAACACTTGGTGTAGTATGGGGCCTAGAGAGATTTAACTACTACATTTTTGGGAAGCACTGTACAGTAAACACTGACCATAAACCTCTTGAGGCGATTTTCAAGAAGCGACTGTCCAGTTGCCCACCTAGATTACAGAGGTTCTTGATGAGAGCCCTGAAATACGACGTTACGGTCAACTACGTAAAAGGTCCTGATGTACCAATAGCCGACGCTCTCTCAAGAGTCAGCCCCCAGCCTACCCCTAGCAGCAGTCAACTTTCAGAGATATATGTCCACCACGTCACACAACATCTCCCTGCAACTCCAACAAAGCTACAACAGATCCGTGACGAAACAGGGAGGGATCCTGTATTGTCTCTGTTAAAAGAAATGGTCTTTGAAGGATGGCCACAGAAAAGAGAAGAGTGCCCCCAACTGCTACATGGCTATTGGAATTTCAGAGAAGAGCTGACCATCGAGGACGGCTTAGTACTAAAAGGAGACCGCATCGTGATACCTCCTACTCTCAGACCTGAAATCCTGAACATCATACACCAAGGCCACCTAGGGCAAGAGAAATGCCTTTTACGAGCACGTACATCCGTTTTCTGGCCTGGAATTACAAAGGAAATCATCAACCAAGTTAACCAGTGCGAACCCTGCCAGAAATACCAAAATAAAGCAAGGAAAGAGCCAATACTACAGCCAGAACCGCCACACCGACCATGGGAAAGACTCAGTTCGGACTTGTTCGAATTTAGAGGGCAGCAATACATCCTGTTGACAGATCAATACAGCAGATTTCCTGTCATCAGGAGACTAACAAGCACCACGTCATCTGCAGTTATCAACCATCTGAAGAGCATCTTTGCAGAACACGGCATCCCTACGCAGTTGACGACCGACAACGGACCGCAGTACAGTTCGGCAGAATTCAAGCATTTTATGAACGTCTACGGGGTAGAACACATTACTAGCTCCCCCCTATACCCCCAATCCAACGGGTTTGCTGAGCGAATGGTCCAGACCGTGGAAAACATTCTCCAAAAGTGCGATGAAAATAAAGAGGACCCGTACCTTGCTCTCCTATCATACCGGGCCACTCCCTTGGATCACCAGCTGAAATCCCCAGCAGAACTGCTCACCAACAGAAAATTTAAAACTAGATTACCAGCATGCCATAGAGTCCTCCTCAACCACTCTCACCATGAGGTCATGAAAAGTAAGCTCATAGCCCGTCAGGAGAAACAAGCCCACTATTACAACCAGCATTCAGGACCACCCAAAAAGCCATTCGAAGCTGACCAACCCATCCGCACGTACAACCACCACTCACAAACCTGGGAACCTGGCATTATTGTAAAACCCGCCAAACAGCCAAGATCTTACATCATCAGATCCAGCAGTACAGGTACCACCTATCGAAGAACACGGGCCCAACTGAAACCAGACACAACTGCAGTGAGGGGAACACAATGCCAGCGGGTGGAAACCCCAGTATACCAAGGTTCTGAGATACCTCAGCAGACAACTAGTCTTGCCCCAGTCAGTCACACACAGACATCGCACAAAAACGGTGCAGCCCCCAGACCAGGATCTGGCGAAACAGTGCCACTGAACAACATCCCCCAGGGACCCTCAGACATAGCTGGAGGATATGTGACCAGATCTGGGAGGACTGTGACACCTGCACAAAGGCTGGATCTATAACAGTAGAGACACTAAAGAATAGACTTATAAGTATAAGCACAGGAGGGATATCCTTTCAACCAGTATTGTAATGTTCTGGAGATATGATAAGTTCCATTTTTTTTTTGTCGTTATTATTATTATTACATCGGTAGAAAGGGGGATGTCATATTACGTCATACCACGCGCTCCCATCGGACCTGTGGGAAAAAACGTGGTATCGGACCCGCCATTTTGATTTCGCCCATGTGGTCATGTAGTAGCTGTTGCGTTATTGAATAAAGAGTTTAAATGGAAAAATTGTGACACTTGCTGAACCTGCATAATGAAGGTAAATGAAACAATATGTACACCATCACGAGTTGATATCTGTTGTATAAATCGTTTGTCCTTTATTATAACAAGATGGAATTTTTAGACCAAAAAGGTTTTTCACTTGGGATAGGTCGAACCGTTTCTAATTAAACTACTTTTGGACGTCCTTTTAGGTATGAGACAATGACAAAATGTTGGAAAGACGACCCTAATTTGAGACCAGCTTTTGAGAAGTTGAGAAGCAAACTCAAAGAAATGGAAAACTGGCACAAGGTAGAATTGAAAATTTTACGAAGAGACTCTTTGTGTTCCTTTTTTCCTTTTCAAAGTTTGATTGCTAGATCAACTAAACTTGACGTTTCGAAACGTAGTTTATGGTTTCAATTTATGTAGCTTTACAGCAGTTTTTAATTCAGTTCCGAAAGTGGAAATCGAACATAAAAACTAAAACGAATCCCAGCCTGATCACAAACGTTTTTCCTTGCTTCAAGGAGGTGGCTTGATTCTACTTTGAGGTCTATTGGTTACTTTTGTTGTTAACCTTTGTTCCGATTGATAGTTGTGAATACTTTGGGCTTAGTTTTTCAAGGGTTAGGTTTAGGGTTAGTTGCCTTTTCTACAATCAATCTAAGACTTCTCTATCTAAAATTAATTGTGACAGCAATACACTCTCTTTCTAGGTAAAAACTAAAAAGGTAAAAAAAAGGAGAAATCCTCGACAGCCAAACAGAGTACAGTATAATTTATACCCCTTTTTCATATTCTTTCATATGTCTTGTTATTTTTTACAGGGGCTGCTAAACTTAAAAAATTACGATGATCGACTTTACGTTAATGTTGACGATCTTGCCGTCTGAGCGAGTGATTTATCATACAGGAAAGGATGGATCATCTTCTATTTTCCTGATATATTTTACGTTTAGCCATATTTTTTGCTGATTAGGCAACTCTTTAAACAAGCTGTTTGACAACGAAGCGAGGCAAAGTGCAGCTTTCATATATTCTTACATATTTTTATAGTTTAAGTCTTGGAAAGACAAACGATTTTGTACTAACGAGTTTAAAAGCTGCGACCCAAATTTTCCCTCCTTAGCGTTAGAGATTTTTTTATAAGTTTTTACACAAAACATGTATTTTATTTTAAAACGTCCTACGAATCCACACGAAAAATATTCCAGTGTTGCATCTGCTGTCCCTTTCGTTATATTTTGAAATTTGGCGAATGCACCTTTTTGTCGTAAAAAAAATTTCTTTATTAATTAAGGTGGCCCGATAGAGAAAACGGTCATATTTTTTTAACCAGCGGTTTAGCCATGTTTGGATGGTGTTAAGAAAAATAAGTTTTTCGCCATATACTGATCAATTTCATCACAAAATCTTAACTTTCATGAAACTTTCTTAACGGGTGCTATGGGTTTATAACTGCCTAGTTATTCTTAAAAATTAATGAAAAACAATTTAAAAAATCAAAGGGCTCACTCAGTTTCTATCGATATTTATCATCCCCCGACATAGTTACAGAGTACTGAGATTCTGGTTCCCTTGGAATTTTTGACAATGAAAGTCATAATAAAACGTTGTCCCTCTTAAACTGTGCACCATTTAAGTCTTGCATTTCAATGAAACATAGTTAAAACTATTTGTGCAAAGTTCAAGCGAGCATGGCATTCGACTGGGAAGTTGACAACAAACGAATTTAACAACAATTACAAGCAGACCAGCAATCTCACAAAATTTCGGTCATTCGCGCTTCACAAGAGAAATGAGAAAATATACAGAAAGCCTCACCACACTTTGTTAAATACGGCTTTAGAACGGCTTGATCCACAAGCCAAACAGAAAGTAAATTATGACATCAGCCCAGGAAGTCATAACACTGACGTATTTCCGCTTCTTGGTGCTTTCCATCTCTCAGGCTCCGCCTTAAGTATAAATGTAAACGATCACGGCAAGGCAGACAGAGAAAAATATAGATGCAACCATGATATTTAAGGAGAAAATACTGGACGAATTTGAACCATTAAGAGAAGGCTTTATACAGGAATCGGTTAAAAAAGAAATTGAATGAGTTGTGACAAAACTATGGCATGTTTCACTGATGACCAAATTGCAAAGTACTATTTGAACAAGTGTCTAATAAATAGAATCGAAATTATACTCTTTCTAGCAACTTTGAACTTCGCGCGAGAAACACTAGTCGAGTCAATCATGTGCTCCAGTTGAAATGGTAGGAGTGGATCCAGGATGCTCCCTATGCGTCGGAATTATTTAGAATCAAATTTTACCAGTATGTTTGTTTATGTACGAGACTGAAGTTCTCCGCGTATGCAAGCGTTTTTTGTTTTTGTTTCTTGTTGTTTTTTACGCGAAGTTAAGGACCGCGCTTATACAAAGGTCAAGGCCGACGAAGAAAAGAAAACTTGCATGCGCGTGCAGCGCGTGCCATAAACTACATACCGCGTCATATGATTTAACCAATAGGAGTATTGCAAACCGCGCCACGCCAATTAATATCACTATGGAAACACCATTGATGACGCGTCGTGATAACTGGTCTTTTATGCTGGAGTTCTGTAGATTTACTGTGTTGACGTTAGGCGTGTTTTATTTCTTGTGACAAGAGCGCAACCCAAAAAAAGTCAAACTTTGAAGATTTTTTTCTAAAGCGTGGGATAATAAGAAGTTGCACCAAATGGGGATTCTTAACGGATGTGATTCTCAACGGATATGACTCTCAACGGATGTGAAACTACAGTGGAAGGTGGATATGAGGTAACCGAAGGGTAGATAGTTTGTATACCCAATGTCACAATGAGAGCCTTTGTTTCCTTGAGCCTGTTTCATTAGGATTCTTGCGAGACCGATCGATTAGATCTTCATGGATTGAATTCCATCTTGCAGTTCGCCTTACGGCACGATTCCATTCCTTGATTCCGTCCCAGCTTAAACCAGGATTAGTTTAGTCTTAGTAAGATGTAGGGATGAAGGTAGGTTTAGTTTGAAAATAACCACTGATTGTTTGCAACTTGTTTTCCAAAGGGGGTAGTCTAGGTGTGAAAAAGTTCCCAACTGTGACGCTGTTTAACACATTTTATGTACTAAATTTCGATTTATACTTCTTTTAAATATTGGCTTTGTTCGGAATTTAGTTCACATTTGCCAATTGTGAAGCTCTAGAAAAATGATTTCTCAATGACATCGCTTTGTGCACGAGGTACAAATGTAGAAATGATCCGCGGATGGAAGCTCTGAATGGAATGTGTTAAAATTTTACTAACTTTCATGTGCGCAACTTCAAACTTCACGCGCGACTGATCGGTATTTCGCGTATAACCTCTGTTGTGGCGCGATGAAAATTTCAAGCAGGTCGACCATTTGGGCGTTAGTCAGCTCTTACCGACTCTTGTCCTTTGTTCCAGTAGATCGTTGGATGATTTTTGCGCCCTCCGTTGTTTCTTAGTTTATAATAAAATAAATTTGTACTTAATATCTGCAGAGCTGTTGGAATGTTTTGATTTGGATTGTTAGTCAAAAGTTTTCGAAGCGTGCTCAAGTTGGTGTTTGTTTAGGTCTTTAGAGTAGTTCCGATTGTCGGGGCTTCCGCTTGTTTAAGCAATTAGATTCGGCGACTTGAAGACAATGTTAATCCGTCGTCGATGAGACTACCTAGATTATGTACTTGAGATTAAAGGTTTTACTACATATAAAATCATGTGATACTTATTAAACGCAAATGAATGCAAATTAAACCTGACTATAAGATTTTAAACTTAACGCTGGTTTCATTAGATTGAACGAAACTTTAAAATTTAAATTAATTTTAAATTAAATTAATTTCCAATTCAATTGCATAGTTATCAGGGCGTTACGATAGATGTATACTCTTTAAGTTCGACTTGCGACAGGCTGCAACATAGTAGATTGAGAACTGCATATCACTGCGAGGAGTCTGGTTTAGTTTTAATGATAAAAGGCGTCTAAACGAATCTTTGATGCCTCCAAGTTGTCGAACTTAAAGATTGTTATTGATGAAGATGTTTCGAATTTATTTTGCTTGATTACTTTCATGTGAATTGAATTACGCAGAAGTGAAATTTTTACTAGCGTAACATTTCCTCAGAAAAGAAAACATACACAATGCAAAAGATCAACAAGTTGATATTCGTCTGGATTGTGCATATACTTGACTTCTTTGGTCGGCTTATTTTTTACCGTTTTCAATCAAACTTTCGATCATTTAATAGGCTCTCCTTCGATAGAGTTCTCTGCGGCCCTGTGGAAAAGGCGCTGTTGTGACGCGGAATTGAAAGGGCTGAGATTCGATTCTTCGCGAAGACTCGGATTTTTTCTTTATTACTCCTCGTGACAACACCAATATTTCTTTCTTTAATCTTTCGATCTGCTTCTACGACTTGATCTGTTACATAATGACGAGAGGTTAGTTTACATAAACTCTCTAGAGATCTTTCTGGAAGAACGATCTAGTTACGCGGCCCTTTTTTCTTTCACCTTTCTTTCTTTCACCTAGCCTTACACGATGTGCACTATTTCCTCCCGCCGCTATTAGCTTATCTTTCTTGAAGAGTGACGTCGCTGCAAAAATATTCCATAGCCTATCATGGGCGTATTCTGAAAAAACAACTGCTTCTCTCGCTATGATGTATTGACCAAATGCTTGCGCAGTTTTCTATGAAGCTGAAAGGATGAATACTTTCTACTTTTCGTTTCTGGCGACCTTTGGACGCAGGAAGTTATTAAAGTTGGAGATTGACGTAGCAGACATATATGCAAATATGCATTCATCATTAAAGCGCGCTCAATAGTTGAAGAGATGTCAGTTCATCATTATTTCAGACTATTTCTAGCCTAATGGGCAGCGATCGATAATTTCCACAGTCGTTTGGTTGAAATTATCCATTCAGAGTAACCTAATTTCGCGATTACTGACTCATCGGTTGATTTCAATGAGGTCATTATTGAAGTTTTTATTTGTCCATGTTCAAATTTTCAAAATGTGATTAATGATTTTGACGCGAGGAACCCTCGTCGAAACATTTGGCATTTTATACCATCATTGGGAATGCCTTAAGAATTTAAGGGTCATTCAGTTTTTTTTAAGTTGCCCAAAATTTTCCCGTAAATAAAAATCACACAGCTCAAGTCAGTGTTTCTTTGTGATGTTTATTGAGTCTATCCCTGTAAGGTCTTTTACATCTGTTCCTGATGTGTGCCATTCACTAGTGAATTTATAACTTAAATGTTACACCGCTTTCTCATCAAACTCTGGTCAAATAAAGAGCACCAAGCCTAGATGTGTAAAAAGTTAACGTGAATTGAAAAAATCCTTAATTGAATTAATCAAATTTATCGAATTAACAAGCTCATCTGAAAACCAGCCATTTCATACACTGCACTCCAAAACCGAAAACTTTTTCAAACATAAAAAGATTAGTAACCTAAGTCATCTTTCTAATACGAGTAAAACATTCTGTGTCTTTCAAGTGAGTTGAAGTGTACTCAGTTTGATAGGCAAGTTACAAGAAGGGTGTAGACAAGAGTTTAAGAGCGATGTTATGTCAATTTTGTAAGAGTGTAAAAAATTTACCATTTACAACAGTACACATTCGTCACCACCTTCTTTCACATATTCTGAAACACAGACGCAAAAGAAATTAGCATTAGAAAAGAAAATGCAGAAATAACGCAGTTATGAAACAAAGTCTTTATTTACACTTGGTTGTTTTTCCCGTTTTTCTACTCAATGTTCGGACATTTCTGTTTGGATTTTTCTGCTTTTGGACATTTTTTCTCGTGGCTGTTGTCGCTTAGTTGCTTGCATCGTTCTAATGAAGAGCTTTGACGAAGAGCTCTTCTTCTATCTCTCTGACGAAGGGCTAACGCTCGAAACGTCAGCCTTTTAACTCTTTACGGTGGCTTATTTATCTTATCAACTCTGTATATAACATTAAATTACCCTGTTATACTCTCCCACTGTCGCAGCACCACAGTTACTTTAGAAACACATACCCTTAATTCACTTGGTTTCTCAGTTGTAGCATATATTAGGTGTTATCTCAAATATCAGGAAAAGGCGCGAAAATAAGCTATTGTGTGCGGCGGTAACATATAAACTGAGTCAAGCTTCCCTTTCTTGTCACAAGATTGTGCAGCCTGAAAAAGCCAAAAAATAAAAGTAAGTTTTTCGAAAGTGAAACCGAAGTAATACGCTGCACTGTCGAGACTTATTAGACCAACTAATATTAGATTTATCATATCCTTTGTCTTCGCCCGAATTTCCTGAGGATCCTGACTTTCTAGGCATATCTAAAACTTTATATGTACTTTCGATGTTAGCACGACCGACTTTGACTCAAGATCTCTTGCCAAGTTATCTTTAAAGTGTGACTATGCTGTTTGCGCACACCAGTTTATATATGTCTGTAAGAGCGGATATTTTCATTGTTGAGTCATCTTCTCATGGGCTCTCGGATTTTGCAGAATAATTTATGCCTCATATTTAAGCGAACAACATATATAAATATCTACGGCTGTTGCTTTATGTAATGAATGTGGATGGGTTTATGAAAATCATGTTCAGTTTTTAATAGTTCATGAGACATATTGCAAGCTTTTTACAACATTCAATGACCGCTCTTTTTCATGACAAAATTGTTGTATTCTTTTTCCCAATGTTGTTTTTTTAAATAAACTATGAATCATCCACCTAGTCTCAATGACAATACAAGAGTATATTCAGTATAACTGCATGAAATTGAAATTAATTCAAATGGTACAAAATTAGTACGTACAGCATCTTTTGTCCCACTAGTTGATCAGCACTAGTTTGAAAAATTTAGTTGGTACTGTTCCTTACCAATGTTGAATACACTCTAATTTTTTTCACCATTATTAGTGCTACTTATCAAAAGTCACTCACCAGATTTGCAGAGGTTTATTGTTTATACCCTATATAATAAACAAGAACCTTCAAATCTTACTCTTGTTTAAATACGTAGTGTTTTTTTACTTCCTTTAACTTGCTACACCTTTACTACACCTTTTTGCATGGCCAGACCAAGAACCTAAATGTTGACCTTGCAGAGAAGGAGGAATCTGGTAAAAAAAAAATGGCTATTAGTATTGCCATAGAGACAAGTGTAAGCTGAGACTATATACATCTTACCTACTGGGCTTAAGGCCATCTTCAGATTTCTTTTCGAATCTACAAACTTAAAGTAGTTACTTATAACACCAAAAATCCACTCTACTGAGATCCTGTCACTACTCATTGATCTGTTATATTCTTCCATGAGAGGATTTGGTGCAACTGTACAGAAGGGTGTTTGCAGGTGAACCTTTAAGGGTAGGCAAAATCTCCATACAAACAGAGAGGGTCCCCTCTAGTGGAAAAAGTATATCTGGGCAGTCCTGAGTCTGCAAGCATGCCGGCATCATGCTTCCTTCCCTATGTGGAAAAAATGTCAATAAAGAATGACATTACCGGTCAGTCTATATCAGCTCTGCATCAATATTCTTCGCTTGAATTCCCACAAGAAACATATTTCTTGTTTGAACACTACAGATTGGCCTCACTGTCCCATCAATGAAACCAAAACAATTTTTCAAGGCAGCACCCTTATCAGAAATTGCTTGTGCATACTCTTCCAGTTTGGCCAGGTTTAAAAATGTTTGATTCCAATCAGTCAGTCTTTGCTGGTGGCTCTCATAAATATAATTCACAGCAGTGTTACTTATTATAGACAACTCAGGCCTTGGTCGACCAGATCTTTGTAATAAACCACTGTATCGACATGGATACGCCAATCTTCTAAATAAAATGCAAAGGCCTTCCAGTCCACCAAATATAGTTCCTTGAGAACAAACCAAATCTGCTGGTATTTGTAGGACATCGCCAAGCAAATAGATTTCGTTTTTTCAGAATCTGAATTCTGCTTTACACTCGTCTGGTTCCATATGGTCAAAGGAAAATCGCTGATAGTCGTCATACGGAAGATTTAAGTTCTCTGAAGAGAATACATCATACAGTAAAATGAACTCTTCATCGCTTATGACTCTTGATGAATAATAAAGTATGAAAGGATCACGCAATTCTCTAGAATTAGCCATGATAGTTTGACGTCTTCCAAATTCCAAACGTATTGGAGTGTGTCTTAACGCCAAATTTCCCGCGTAAACGACGCCGTACTCTAGCCTGGCTCTCCTCCGTTGTGACCTTCTCGATAGAAGCCTCCATCCTCAATCTTAAGGTCCCTAATATGCATATTCTCCAGACTGTTCGCCATACATTTTTCAAAGCGCCGACAAGAAGAATTTGAGTCACAATCAACAGCTTCTTTTATTGGTGATCATTTCCTGGATTCTCATGGTCTTAATGTGTTAATCTGAGGTGATATTGTATGGAGAAAATAGATGCTAATTGCCCTAAGAGATAAAAGAGTTAAGGAAGGCAGCAAAAATCTAGTATAGGAAGGTAGAAAACGATGGTGACCCTCTTTGAGAGGACTTGTGCTCCGATGCGAAAGAAGTAAATAAAAATGTGTGGAAATAACGATACGCATTTACAGTGTTCACTTCATACAAAAATTTTAATATTTCCATAATTCTGAGAAAAATAGAGAGGCTGCGAAGGGTCTGTGCCCAGATGTAAACCATTTCAAGCAATGAACTAGTCTAATTTGTCGGAAAAAATATTTTATAAACTGTTCTGCTGTAAATATTTGACTAACAATATTTGAATTAATTCATATTAATCGAATTAATTAACATTAGTTGAGGTTTTTAGAACGGAGAGACAAAGCCAACTTGTCTCTTAACTCACTCACGTAGCTAATTACTGTTTGCAAACATTCCCACAGTCAATTTGTAAAGCTAGGAAATTTCTTTGGATACCGACACATTGTCTTGGCTGCGCCTTGGTCACCAACTTGTATTATTTCCTGTTTTAAAACAGCAATTCAAACCTGGTGTAGGTTAACTAGCTTTTCTCGAAAGGGTTGTAAATAACCTATCTCTTTGACTCACATTTGCCTTGCATTAGCGGTACTAGCCAACAGCTAGGATCGCTTTTCTTGACCAAAATTCCCCGAGCGGGGCTTTACCTGTTTAAGTGAAGTAATGCTTTGCTTTGTTTTAAACCAGGTTTTACCCTCAGTGCCAGAGGGTTATTTTATTTATAGCCGTCATCTGTGAGCGGCGAAGCCGCAATCGGGAACGAGAAACCCTCTCGGAGATGTAAAGCTCGGGTATAAAGCGAACAATAACATTTTAATTTATATCACTTTTCAACCTCCTGTGGAACTGGTAGAGGAAGTGGTTCCTTCATTGCCAAATCCAGGAGTTTGGACAATGGATCAGTCTTCGTCGCTGTTATCTCTTAATGATTCATTCTGAAACAAGAATAAGATAGCCGCAAGTGTTGGGTCAAAGAGGGTAAGGGTACTATTCTCCAGAAATGTATTTATTTTGTAGCTGTCCGGCCGACCGACGAGCCTACCGAGTAGTAATTCTTGGGTTAATCGGGCTCTTAACAGGGAAATTAAAGAAATATGACTATACCTTCCTTAATTTGATGGCCTTTTTCAGTGCATCCTCCCCTCTTTCCTGCTGGTAAGCTTGCATCCAGCTTTGGTCGTCATCTGGAGTATTCTCAACCCCCGAAACAACTTCGGCGTAAGTTCTTTTGGCTGACATAATTAACCAAATAAAGCGAAAAAAGCAAAATTTCACAGCGGCTTCTTGAGAGAATCCGAACTTCGAACCATGAAATAATGCAATACTTCTCGACGAACAGTGAAACAAATGTTCCTTGAGTAGGTGTGATTTTGTAACTTTGTCGAGTCTGGTCTTTGACAGATAACAAACGAATCATTTAAAAAATTAAAAGTATTAGAACCTCTTTATTTATTCATTTATTTAGAGATTACATCATCCCGCAATGAATGGCTTTGTCTTTGGTTTCACTTTTCTTTTTGGGTGAAATGAATCAATTATATTGAATGAATTTTAACTAAATCACTGAAACATTAACCTCACTAAACCGAGCTGATACAATGATATTGTGATGAGCCATGATACTTAGAGTGAGGGAAGGGTTGAAGAATATTTATGTATTATTTATGTATTCATGTATTATTATTTGTAAGTCAACTCAGACCATAATTAATAACAAATACCATTAATATCATATACATACATTATGTTGTTTAAAATATCATTATCATTAGTTCAATTAATTAATTATTATAAGTAGCGGTAGTATCAAGTAAACTTGTAGCCACGATCCACGACCCACGACCCACGACCCACGACCCACACCCCACGACGCACGACCAGCAGTCAAACTCCGAAAAAGTAATACGCGAACTCAATTCTTCTCTTACAGTTATTAATTGCCAGACGGCTCTCAGATCCGCCGTAACCTAATTTGCATAAATTTTTGTTGGTGGGCTAAGCTCGTCGTGCTAAATGCGCATGCGCTAGTTGTTATCAAGCCCCTAGAATTTCATGCTCTTCGCATGTTTGAAATATTTAAAATAGTAGCAGTGAGGTCATTTCAAATTTAAAGAAGGGTTGATTACTCTATTCAGTTAAACATTCGCGATTCTAATGGCAGAATGAGCAGATGGTGAAAATAGATGGAGAAAAGGTTTAAATTTACGTTTTCAACAAAGGTTATGCATTGTCATCTAAATCCCGTTTTTAATTGAGAATTAATGTGATAAATGAATGACTGTGGATCATTTAGAGGGTTTATTACATGTAAAAACCAACAAAGTAACCACTTCCCTGGTTTGCTTCGTAACTCAGTTGGTAGAGGAATGTACCAGTATCGCAGAGGTCATGGGTTTAACTCCCGTATAGGCCTGCATGTTTTTCAGGCTTTATTTTCTCTACCGGTTAAGTGGTGTTCATTACAGCGAAGATCACTCTCATATTCAAATAACTTTATCTCAGACACATATATGTCATAGATATAACCTAAAATTGCTCGCAATGATTTCAATCAGTTTGGTTTGTTGTGTTTTGCACCAAAGATATTAGAAGATTTTTTCTTGGATTTATATCAGAAAAAAAAGACTTTTGAATTATTAAAACTGTAGATTTCTTCTTCACATTCTTAATAGTAGTTTTCTGTGAATGTTTCTCTGAAATGATGATAAAGACCAAACATCATGAGCATTTGCATATATGACAATGACAATGACATTGCTAACACCTGTATCATTTGCTCTGTAATTTTTGAGCTCCAAAACGTTAAAATGGTCCTAAAGATGGCTTTAAATTTTAATTATTGTAGCTGACACTTACACTCTTCTGTTTGTTACAGTATTTATCACATTTGTAAGGTATGACAAGTTCCTTTGGTGCATACAGTTTATTTTGTTTCTTTATAAGAGCTTTTTGATAAAAAAAAAATTTAGTTTGGGAAGTTAAGCCAAATCTAAACTCAAAGCTTTATTTCAAAATTGAGATCATTGTCATCTCAACCTAGGATAAGATAAAGGCGCACGTACAATCTAAATAAAATTAAACGAGGCATGATCGTTAGAAACTTCCACCACAGCAAGCGACAGGTAATGCTGTTTCAGTTTTTTAAGTTAAACTTGTCAACTTTCTTATTTGAAATCCCACGGCAGGTTCTCACGCTAAAAGTGTTCTTGCTTTCACACGGTGTTTTAACCTAATCTTCAAATAGTTCTTTAAGTTTAGTTGTGTTTGTTTGATTGCTCTTAGTTCCAACAATGATCACTGGAATTAGACGTGCACGAACTGTTTATGGAGGCAGCAACTTGCACTTAATTAACCTGTGAATCTTCGGGTCGATCAGAACCAAACATCAACTGGGCCGAAGAAAATTAAGACAGTCAACGAAGGAAATACTGGTGTGCGGCAAGAAGGAAAGTGGGGAACTTAAACAAAAGTCAGCAGGAATGATTCAGGAATAATTAACTGTACTGCATATAGTGGTTTCGGTAAACCAGATAGCCAAGCAGTTCATGTGAATTTTGCTTGTGTGTATATGATATATGCTCTGAAAAAACGTTTACTATAGTGTTAAACAGAGATGCGCTTTCTATTTATCTTTCTTTTAGTATGTGCTATCATTTACTGGTAGTGATGGTAATGGCTTACATTCAGTTGCCGAGAGGTCTTAATGGCTTACCTCCCGTGACGTAAGCATTAAATGTTGTGTTAAGAAAACTGCCACTGTTTGTAAAGTACACTGTAGTCAAGCATTATACAGCTGTCGCTCCATATATCTACCAACATGATATTTTGATTGCAAGGCTCTCAGAGTTGAACCAGGGGTTCGTCTGTCAGGTTGCAAAAGTCAAAATAGTTCTTCTACTTTTTCCTGGTTGATAACTATCTGTGTGAGATCGTTTAAATAATTTCATGTATGATATTGATTATTTTAATACATGTGAAATAGTAAGAAAGCAGAGCAGCAATTTAAACTTCGGGGATGTGTTGTTCAAAGCTGGGTTAAGATAAACCAGAGTTAGTGTGAAATCTGATTTCAGATATAAAATCTTTAAACTAAAGCTATTACACCAGTAATAATATCAGTACACCAGTAGTAACATCTGAATACACATCCTTCATACTGTTCTCTATACGTTTCCTAAGATGCTGACAAGAAGTATTACGTCTCTATTTTTAACAGAGAAGCTCTTTTAGTGGTCGAGCTAACACTAAGCCGGTTCTAAAAAATAAAGCATTAACAGGACCAGCTGAACCATCTGCTCTAATGCTGAACATACCATCACTGTTGAATTTTACGACACCAAGAATTAGACACGACGTCAGACTGTAGTTCCAACTAAGCGAGATAGGAAATCCTTCATAAACCTGTTCAATGCCAGGAGGAAGCACTTCAGCTGGATTTGATGTTGTCCTAACCGGAATAGGTTCATTCTATGTGACACCTCCGCCACCTGAAGGAGAATATTTTAGATCGCAGTTATATTGAAACAACTCACATTTTCGATTTCGTCTGAACAAGAACGGCTTTCCTAATTTTGAGTAATTTAAAAGGCACAGCAATCTGCTGCTGTCAAGATAAGAGCCATCTAAACTCAGGACGAACCGAGAACTGAACCTGAGGCCTTTAACAAGAAAGGGTTACAAGGTCACCCTTTCTTCTCTTAACGGCCACTAGCCAAAAGTTATTTCGCAGACACTTTAAACGGCCCATGAGAGCGAAAAATACCACAACTGCGTCGATTTACATTTCATTTAACTCTATTGAGGTATTCAGACCGAGATGTAATGTGGATATGCAATTTTCAGAGCGTTATTCACAACCCTCGCAGATTATGATCGTCTCATGTCAACAACAATTACTAAGCACGAACGCATACTGTGGGTCTGCCTGTGGTGCAGTTTTTGCAAGGAAATCTGGAATGGCAGGAGCTAACAAAACCCAAACTGGATTAGAATTGGAAAACCTCGAAACCCGATACATTGACCAGTGGTTTTACAAACAGCCCGGAATTTAATGAAGCCTATCGATTTAAATTACTTAAAAAAGCCTGATGAATTAAGGAAAATCTGTCTTGATCATATAATTCTCTGATGAACTAGAGAGGAATGAAGAACCCTAACCCTCCTGGTTCCGCTTTGTTTCCATCTCGTCGGCTGCTGGTGAAAAAAATATCAAATTATTTATATTTATTCATATAAGGGCCTGTCTACATGTAGGTGGGGGACCCCAGGTAGGTGAGGGACCCCAGTCGGTTGAGGTACCCCAGCTGGTTAAGGTACCCCGCCTGGCCGTGATCGTTCGCATTTATACTTAAGGCGGAGTCTGAGAGGTCGAAAGCACTAAGAAGCGGAAATACGTCAGTGTTATAGGACTTCCTGGGCTGATGTCATAATTTACTTTCTGTTTGGCTTATGGATCGAGCCGTTCTAAAGCCGTATTT
Source organism: Pocillopora verrucosa (assembly GCF_036669915.1). NCBI lineage: Eukaryota > Metazoa > Cnidaria > Anthozoa > Scleractinia > Pocilloporidae > Pocillopora > Pocillopora verrucosa. The sequence goes on from NC_089317.1 coordinate 10,094,358, forward strand.
AACAGTGTTGTGTGGCTTTCTGTATATTTTCTCGTTTCTCTTGTGAAGCGCGAATGACCGAAATTTTGTGAGATTGCTGGTCTGCTTGTAATTTTGTTAAATTCTTTAACTAGTTGTCAACTTCCCGATATAATGCCATGTCCGCTTGAACTTTGCACAGATTATTTTAACTTTGTTTCATTGAAATGCAAGACTTAAATAATGTACAGTTTAAAAGAGACAACATCCTATTATGACTTTTATTGTTAAAAATTCTAAGTGAAACAAAGGAATCAGAATCTCAGTACTCTGTAAATATGTTGGGGGATGATTAAAATCGATAGAAACTGAGTGAGCCCTTTGATTTTTACACTTTTTTTCTTTATTTTTACATAATAGCTAGGCCATTATAATCCCATTGCAACCATTTAGTAAGTTTCATAAAAGTCAAGATTTTGTGATGAAACTGATCAGTGCACTGAGAAAAACTTACTTCTCTTGATGAACACCATCTAAACATGGTTAAACCGCTGGTTCGAAAAATATTACCGTAAAAATATTACTGTTTTCCCTACTGGGCCACCTTAATAAATAAAGGAATTTTTTTACGACAAAAGATTCACCCGCTTAATTTCAAAGTAAAACAAAAGGAACAGCAGATGCAACATGGAAATATTTTTTGTGTGGATTCGTAGGAAATTTTAAAATAAAATACACCTTTTTGTAAAAAAAACTTATAAAAAATCTATAATGCTAGGGGAGAAAATAAGGGTTGCAGCTTTAAAACTCGTTAGTACAAAATCGTTTGTCTTTCCAAGACTGAAAGTTTAAAAATATGTAAGAATATATGAAAGCTGCACTTTGCCTCGCTTCGTTGTCAAACGGCTTGTTTTAAAGAGTTGCTTAATCAGCAAAAAATATGACTAAATGTAAAATATATAAGGAAAATAGAAAATGACATCACAGCGCTGCCATGTTCATTACTCCATCCTTTCATGTAGGAGAAATCACTCGCTCACACCGCAAGATCGTCGACATTCACGTAGAGTCGATCATCGTAGTTTTTTAAGTTTATCAGCCCCTTCAAAAAAAAAAAACATCGAAAAAATATGAAAACTGGCTATAAATTATACTATACTCTGTTAAGCTTTCGAGGGTTTCTTCATTTTTTACCTAGAAAGAGGGTATATTGTTGATACAATTAATTCTAGATGGAGAAGTCTTAGATTGATTGTCGAAAAACCAACTAACCCTAACCCTAACCCTTGAAAAACTAGGCCCAAAGTATTCACATCTATCAATCAGAAAAAGGTTAACATCAACATTAACCAACAGAACTCAAAGTAGAATCAAGCAACCTCCTTTAGGCGCGGAAAAACGTTTGTGATCAGGCTGGAATTAGTTTAAGTTTTCACGTTTGCTTTCCACTTTCGAAACTCTATCAAAAACTGCTGTAAAAGAGAAATAAATTGAAACCATAAACTAAGTCCCGAAACCTTCATGGTGACACCGTTATCAAGTTTAGTCGATGGTGGTAGATTCTAACAATCAAACTTTGAAAGGAAAAAAATAACAAAAAGAGTCACTTTGTAAAATTTTCAATTCTACCTTGTGCCGGTTTTCCATTTCCTTGAGTTTGTTTCTCAACTCCTCAAAAGATGGTCTCAAGGTAGGGTAGTCTTTCCAACATTTTGTCATTAAGTCATACCTAAAAGGACGTCCAAAAGTAGTTTAATTAGGAACGGTTCGACCTATCCCAAGTGAACAACCTTAGTCTAAAAATTCCATCTTGTTATAATAAAGGACAAACGATTTATACAACAGATATCAACTCGTGATGGTGTATATCTTGTTTCATTCACCTTCATTATGGTGGTTCAACAAGTACAGATGGTTTTATCTTAAGGCTCACAAGTAACTCGAACAAAAAGTGGCACAAATACGTACGATAAAAGCCATCATGAAACAGTAACAACATGATATTATCATACAACTTATTATCCACATGTTGTGGTTTAGGCATTCTGTATCCCTCTTGAAGTAAGTTTGCAATTTTCCTTCCATCCATCCTTGGATAAGGTGAACCACCTGAATACAGCAGGTAATGTTAATATACTCTAAAATGAAAAGCCCTAAAGATGTATTTCCATTAACAATTTTTTCCGGCTAAGGCCAGCGACTTTGGCAATCTAAACTGGCTTGGTATGACCAAAAACTAATTCTACCTAAACTGGTAAAACCTGCTTACTTCATGACTTTGTGTCCCTCCAATTACTGAAGCTAAAATTACTGGACTGGTAATCTGCCTAGTAACTTACCAATCGTGAATATCTCATAGAGGAGAACTCCATAGTTCCACCTGTAAAACAAACGGGATACATTTAAGGATGTAAAATTTCGTCCCTACAAAAATGTAATTAAAACATCTTTGGTGGTGAAGAGAAGGGGAGATGGGGTGGGGAGGGACAGATGCGCAGTTTCAGAGGAGTTGATCCCTGGTCACTAACCATAAAAAATGAGGATAACCACCCCTCATGAGATGACCTCACACCAGCAAAATAAAAAGACCAAAATACAAAAGTAACCAAATAACTTTTTGCAGACCTGAAAACAGTTCATACAAAACCATTCTCATTAAGCTTAGTACTTCCTTGTACTCACACATCACTCTTGGTAGAATATTTTCCGTAAAGCAACGCCTCAATGGCAGTCCATTTTACAGGGAGGCGCCCCTGAATAAGAAGCAAAAATGCGAGGAGTTGGAATAGTATTTACAAAGTACTAACGCTCCCAATGGCAACAACACTGAAACGAAAGTTCCGGAAAACAGAGCAGGATTTACTGAGCTTGTTTTTTTTTAGCACTCTATCCAGTGAGGCATCTTCTGCCACACAATCCAAGGCTTTCGAGAACATTGTCTTTTCTCAAAATCATTCATACCCTAGTTTTTTTTTCGTAAATGTTGTCCTCTTGCACATCTCTGGCCATTCCAAAGTCCGTCACTTTGCACGTTTCCCCTTCTCCAACCAACACATTACGAGCTGCAAGATCTCTATGAATAACCTTAAACAAAGAGAAAGTGTTTCTTTTGAAAACAACCTTTAACGAAACGAGAGGCTTAAGGGTGACTCAGTGACATGGGATTACATCCTAGGCAACGTTTCCACAATTCAACAGAAAGTGAGGTATATTGGGAGACAAATAAGGCCTTATTCTGTAAGGATGTTCCTCAAAGAATAATTACATCACTCACTGGTATCGATGACAAATAGGACATTCCATCAGCGATTTGCCAAGCAAACTTCATCAGCTGCTGTGAGGTCAGATTTGTTTGTGGTTTGATATCCGGGTCTTTGTAGTAGGTATCATTTAATCCACGGCTCTTTCTCAGGTAACCCAGCAGATCCCCAAACGGAACATATTCGATCAACACCAACAGTGGCTCTATGGAGACAAAGTTCCGCAAATACTCGATTACATGCCGCAGATGGAAGCAAAATTACAAAGAAACGTCACTCTCCAATATAAGCCACAGTTACTTGGAAGAGTACGATGTTTATTCAACGTTTATGAGAAAATAAAGTATTAACTACCATACGATTCGTTTATATTCACAATTCTTGTAACTCTATTTAAAAGCAATGTAACCGTAAGTCGATTCCACTGAACTGACATCGTATTAAAATTTTATTTAAGGCAGGTTATGTTTTATATTCACGGTCTACTACCAGAAAGATTCTCGCCCTCGTAGCGTATTCACATCTGAGTACCATGCGGACCTCTGAATGTGAGGCACACGAAAAGTATGGTCTCTACTATTCGTACCCATCACTTCCAGTTTTGTTTCCGCTGATTTCTTTAACTTCGCCGAAAAAGGATGGAATACTCGTAGTCTATTTTTACCCGAAGATCGCTTTAATAGGTTACCAGTCGTTTCGTACCCAGCCAGGTCAATTCGTACCCGGTTAGTTGGGTTGTTTCGAACCAAAAGTAATAAAGTACGTTTAATATCTTAAGTATTTTTAAAGAAAGGTCGGTCTTTTATTTTGAATAGCAATATTCCCTGCGTTAAATAAGTTTTGTTTCCGTGGCGTCCATTTTAATTTACGCGACTGGCGAATGTTGTTTGTCTTCCTTTGTTAGAATAAGTGAATTTTTACCTTTAACAAAAAGGAGAGACAAAAAATTACACTGGTTGTTGTTGATAACAAAGTCACAACTGCAAACAATAGACTTATTCTATTTAAAAAATACCGCTCACTTAGCGCGAGGCAATTATCTAGTTGTTTCTCTCGAGGAGATCACAAGTACACACAACAGAATTTTGCTTGAATCTTATTCACTTGACTCCACTTGCCTGTCGTACGCGGAAAAAGTCGTACAACGGAGATCTGTTCATGTACTCGCATGTGAAGCATTTCTGGTACAATCCGAATCAAACTGGGTAGGAGTGGACTAAATTTGGGTAAGAAACGACCGTGCGTAAGAAACGACTGGATACCCTTTTAAAGAGTAAGATGTTGAGTACTGTACTCAATAAGCGCCCCCCTCGAATTTGTTTTTTTCTTAATAAGCGTCCTTGTTCTAATAAGCGCTCCTTTTGGGTAAGCAGTCTCATTCCAATGAGCGCCCCTAATCTGTTTCGGTGATAACATTGTTAAAGTAAGTGTACATTGAGATCAACCGTGGTACATCTTCGTTCATTTTTCACATGTGGCCTCAGTACAAAAACAGTGGGCTTAGTCTCAGTCTCTCAACTATTATGTACATCTGAGTGCACAGTCCCTTCAGACAAATGAACTGTTTGCCCCGTCTGCTTGACTCTTCGTTCTCTCCAGGAAAGATGTAGGGACAACAAGCCCAAATAAACATCAAAGCTTTGTTTCGCACATTCTGCTGGTTCTTATTTGTCCCTAACTACCGCCCTGTTTCAAATAAGCACCCTCCTGTTGCCCACCAAAAGTAAATAAGAGCTCCGGGCACCACATCAAATCATTACAATATACTATATAAATTAAGAGGAAATATATCTTACGCTCAAACACCAACATACCGAGAAAAACGATACTTATCTATATTTTATAACCTAATTTGGTAAACATGATAAACATTTCAGTATTTACCGGACTTGGTAACGCATCCCAGGAGTTTGATAACATAAGGATGAGGTTTAAGTTGTTTCATCAATTCAAGTTCAGACAGCAAATCCTTTCTCTCTGATTCAGAAGCGTTTTCTGCAACAGGATTTCCGATCAATAATCGTCGAATAACATTTCAAATGAATCACAATCATATCATTCAACTATAACGTTATATAGGTAAACGAAAACAGATGGATAAATCAATAGATAGATAGACAGATAGAGAGACGGATAGATAGATAGATTGACAGACAGACAGACAGACAGACACGCAGATAGACAGACAGACAAATACATAGATAGATGAATATATATATATATATATATATATATATATGCCAAGGTAGACTCTACCCCCACATATATATATATATATGTTATTTGCCGGCTGGGAGGTCCGTATGGTGAAAAACTGTGACCTCGGTCTTGAAAATACTGCCCGAGGCCGTAGGCCGAGGGCAGCATTTTCAAGACCGAGGTCACAGTTTTTCACCATACGGACCGACCCTTAGCCGGTAAATAACATATTTATTGTTTTTTAAACTTGACGAAATTCTTTCCGAAAGAACCCGAATGATTTAGGGCCGTAAATACGGCAAGATCTTCCATAAACTGAACAATTTTTGAGTGAGTAAATGGTAGTTGAAATAGAGGTGATGCAAATTAAAGAGAGATGCCTCAGCGAAACATTTTCATTTCCGTAACGATAAAGATGATTTAAAAGGCTTCCAAACAAACTTTGAAACATTATTTTTACAAGTATCTGCCACAATCTGACACCTGTCAATTAGAGAGCGCGCAAGAAAAAAAAAGCGTACGAACATTTGAAAACAAACAGAACTAGTTTGGCAAGGGCTGTCACGACAATGTCTTCTTCAAAATCAGTCATTGATCTAACGGAAAGTATTATTCACTCTCATCGACCATTCATTCATGTACGAAGATTTACCTCTGTTCATTAAGTAAACGGCGAGGAAAGTAATTGTGAGTAAATTCAATTTTTTTATTTTGAAGTTGTGAGAGTTTGCTCGTTTGTTTGCTATAATGGCGTGTTTAACTCTGGTCTTTCCTTCACAAAAACTAAATTCGAACGGCACACTCCAACGAGACACAAGGGAATTTAATGCGGCCTTTTCTCAAAAAACATCCTTCAATTTCTGTTGTGCAATTTACGGTACAAATGTCCAAATTGAACGGAATTGGAAAGACTCACCGGGAGCGTATATTTGTTGTAGAACTTAAATTAAAACTTCGCTCGCTATTTCGCTATTTCACTATGAACAAATTGCTCGAGAAATTCAGATATTAAATGAATGAAAGTTCCATCGTTCAGTTTAACTGTAACCAAATACCTCACGTTTCAACTTTCTGGGTACTTTTTGTGAACGATTAAAATTAATTGCAGACGGTTTTTAGGCCGCTTGTCAACGAACGTAATGACAATATTGTTTATACAAATTCATTCTGAAACCAATATTTTTTTGTCAACCAAAGTGATTTGATAGAGAGAAAAGAGAGGATTCATAAGTTATTTATCGGCTTGAGGTAGTGACCGAAGTGTTTGCTTAAAAATACTGCCCAGCCGGAAAACGAGGTATATTTATGAAAAATGACAACGAAAGTTGGGATGTACTCGGCGACTCACGAAAGCGTTACCGTGGCCCGTGGGCAGAGATAGGAAAATACTGACCGGGTAGAGAACCAATCAGATTGCAAGATTCGTTACCGTGCCCTCTAAAAAAACAATAAATATATATATGTATATGTGGAAAGATTAATAGATATCAATCGATTCTACCATAGGTCATATTTAGTGTGTTTTTCTTGGTCAACGTAAAGCGCCGAAGCTCTAAAGTGCAACCATCATTCAAGGGGGAATATTTTTACATTACATCTTAAAATTCCATCTCTACATCAAGTAGAATAAGCTTCACCCTTTGGACATAACTGTGGCATAGTCATATATAATGTGATTATAGAATGTGATTTCTCTAAACAGGAGCTTGGAAATTATGCAGAAGCATATAATTAAAATCAAAATAAAACAATATAAAACAAGACGAAACAAATTGGACAGACTTCCATAGTCAGTTTAAAGACCAAGTAAAACATGACTTTATTTCTTGGTACCTTTCAACATTTTAACTGCTACGAGCGTCTTCTTGGCTCTTCCATGTAGGTTAACAGCTGTTGCCTTGGCAACTTGACCAAAAGCACCTTTTCCAACGATCGTCACATGTTCTCTTGGAGTCTCCCAGGAACGTGTGTATGGATTAAGAGAAGCGTACTCGCTGATTTGTTCAGTGCCGAGAGGACTGGCATCTGCCATTACTTCTGAACGAGTTCTGTCATTCAGTGCCATGTAATGGCTTTGAGAAGGTTTACAAGTAGACAATTCGACTGCAATCTCCAACACAAAATTGTTTTCAATTCATTAAAAGATGATAAAACTACCCAACCAGCTTGGAAACTATTTCAAATCTTCAGACCAGCAGTCTCATGAAAAATAGACCACTGTTATTTTACTTAGACTTATTTAAAAATTCCAATGAATAATCGTCTTAAAATCTGTACCAGATATAACTTTCTGGATTGAGGTAAACTGTAAATCACAGTGGGAAGACTCTCAATAAAGAGAGAAACGTAAAAATAAAACACCTAGGACTACAGGAAAATATATCTTTACATGAAGGAATAAATTTCATCACGCAACCTACATTAGTACTTCCTCTTGTTTCATTTCTTGAATTTCCAAATGTTCTGAAACAGGAAATCAAACATATTACACAACAAATTCAATTCTCTCTGACTGAAAAATCCTAAATAATAGAAAAACATTCCAGACAGCATAGTCCAGTTAGAATAGCAGCTGGAAACTGGATATAGGCTTGGCTACAGTCATAGCCTAAATGTAGCCGTACCCTCCCTCTACAGGCAGACTATATGAGCAGAGTAGACTTGCCCTGAGCTTCTTATATGTGATTTTCTTAAGGGAAGTTTAATTTAAATAGCCAGAGAAGGTTTCACATCCTCTGCATTCAAGCATTGAAAGTTTCATTTCCCCCAGTTACGAGAAGTGGAGAAAAGTATCATGTGCTCAGAGTGGTTTTTCTGTTACCAAAGAAAAACAGACTTGCACGAAACTTCTAAATATATAGTCAACGACAACAGTATTATCGTCAGATTAAGAAAAATTTCTCACTGAAGGCTCTACAAATTCGTCGACCATAAAGACTCAACTGCATGTTACCAGCATTGTACATGTAAGAGAATACTTTTGGAACAATGATAATAATAATGATAATGACAAGGATAATAAGGCTGATAATAATAGTAATAATAATAATAATAATAATAATAATAATAATAATAACAATAACAATAACAATAATAATAATAATAATAATAATCACAATAATAATAATAATAATAACAATCAAACTATAAAATTCACAAACGTGATTGGTTACCACAAGCCCCAGTTTGGGCACTAATTAAGGACAGTGTACAAGTCATGCTTGTGAATGGACTGAGTTATTGGATAGTTCGCATCATGTGCATGCACTGTTGTTGTGTACTTCACCAAATTACCAATTGTTTTTTGCTTTGTTTTTATTTTTAATAAAACGCATAGTTTCTTCAATTTTGTCCTACTTTTGATTAACTTGTAAATAACGAATCAGACTCCTGCTCTGCAGTTGTCCGATTTCTTTAAATCACTCGCAGGATTACAGACCAAATTGGACTCAGCTCAGTCCTATTGCCGTTACTTATGATAACAATGATAATAATAGCACTTAATTCATGAGTCATAGTGAGATCACTGAGGGAAGATCACTCAACTAATAAGGGACACCTAAAACACTGGTACTTTGGCCTGGACTAACACGCGGCGACCTTGCATATCTATATATATATTTTTTTTTTGTTTTGTTTTAATTAATTTTTTTGTTTTTTTTTCTTTAAGCTTTTCTACAGATCATTAAGATTTCGCTTATTGTACAAGTGACAACCAATACATTCATTGTCCAACAGTATATGGTGGCACTGTACTGTGTATTTAAGGCACAAGTCAGTGCCTTGAAGTTAGTGGTAATTGGATCAATCGCAAACATTCACATGAAAACAGTGTGGTGTTGAAATTATTAAAACGATCAAGCCATAAAGGAATGATGCAAGTAGACAGCAACATTTTGGTAGAAAAATCTCACCTTCGGTTCATCACCATCTCTGTAGTGAAAAAAAACAAAACAAAACAAAACAGAAAAATAAAAAGGAAACCAAAACAGAAAACAATAAATAATCGACATTAAGCAAACATTTTCTGTCACAATCAAAGTAAAGTCTGTTTTATGTACATCGAATTGAGTCTTAAAAAGCATACAATGTCATGCGAGGTCTTTTAACTGTCACTAGCTAACCACAAAATAGATAACAACAAAACAAATTATTATAGTTTACAATACATTGTTTTAAAAGTTATCTATCAAAAATATAGACATTGCTTAAGCAAAGATCATAATGCAGTGGATAGTGAGCTGAAAATTGCACTTAGTCCTAGAAGAAAGGAAAATTATTAAAGATATATTTCTAGGATGCCAACACTAGTGTTCATTTGAGAGCGTATTTATCAACCTTACCTTTAGTACCATTCTTGTTGCGCCTCTTTTTCATGCAAGTCCACCAAACTAATATTCCAGCAACAGCCAGTGCAGCAACTGATCCAAACACTGCACCAAAAATGATAGCTATGGTACCTACAATGCATGATAAGCTTCAGATAATTTTTTTTCAATGATCTTACGATAAAGAATCTGCCTCTGTACTCCTGTTTTGGTCAGGAAACAGGCAGCGATGCGTAGTTATTCTCTCGTTAAGAAAAATATAGGGACACAAATTCTGCTCATGCAAGGTTGAAAGAAATACAGGATAATTTATATCAAACACTCTGCCCTCTTTAAAAGCTTTTAAACTACAACTTTTGATTGGTTATTCACAGCAAAAACAAGATAGAGCCACCCACTCCTCAATCCGCAAACTTGTACATAAAGTCAGGCATAATCGTATATGCAAGAATGCTTTACCTGTTTTCATCCCACTTGGAAGCTCTGAAGATTCTACAACAAATACACTCGATTAATATGAGGAGAACAAGCATACCTGCTATTTTTTTGGATTCGTGTGGGCCACACATTATTTTTTTCCTGTTAACCATATCAGAAAAAAAAAATGTAAACTAATCATGTTCTAAAACTACTGAACAAAAGTGAATTTAGGTAACAAAAAGGGAAGTAACTGTACTAACCATTTGTTACATGTTTGCATTGAAATCAAAAGTTAAGTTGATGAAAAGCAGAACATAAGTGTGCACACATGATGCATACATTGTTCAATTCGTGCTCAAATTGAGGCTGGTTGTAGTTGTCAATGTTATCATTACCATGACATGCCAAGTTTTCAGATCTCTCTATAAACCTGCCACAGTACCAATTTGGAGTTATACACAGTAACTTTCAAAAATATATTTTATTCACACCAAAAAAATATGCTTACAACCAAGTACAGGGCAAGGACATTCATAAATCAGCTTGCAAAACTTTTGTATGAAGGGCTATGAGGACTTACCCCCATAGGACCCATCAAATAGTGATGTGGCACCTCCACTTGTTGGTTCCACATCAGGTCTTTTCATTTTTATGGCAACAACACTGAACTCTCCCAGCTTCCCATCTTTCACAGCATCATTGAGCATCATGATAACATCTTGTTCCTTTGTTGTGGAGTTGAATTTCAGTGCAAGGTCAACAATGATACTTCCACACCTTGGGACAGACATTGACTGAGGGTTAGAGTGACATGAAATGGAAAACAGATAACAAAAGAGCAAATGATAAAATTTCTAAATCCCATTAATTCACATACCTCACACCTATCAACTGCACTCCTTCATAGCCAGGTTTATCAGCAAAAGCCTCCTCAAGCTGCAAGTAAGCATTTCAATCATTTGTCTTAAAAAATCACCCAATGTGAACTAGGATATGTTTAGTTAATAGCTTTGCTAGCAATATCCAAGTTATATGTACATCAACTTACTAGTTTTTTTAATTTCTCCAGTAATAAGAAGTGGTTGTATTTTCCATCTATACATATTTTACTTCTGATGACAATAGTTATGTTAATCACATTTCCTCCAATGTCTGTGAAGTAGGAGAAAAATCATTACTAAAAGAAGTACTGAATCTTTTAATTGATACAGGTATTCCATTTGAAAGCCATGCAGGGTTTTGTAAAAACTTTAGGACTGTTCTAAGGTTATTTAACCTCAGAGATGATTGAGATGTCTGCTGCTTTCAGTTAAATATGTAGGTCCTGAGTAATTCAGCTTACAATGACTAAAAGATGAAAGAACTAAAACCTCATCTCAATTTTCCCCAAAAGCTCCCACACAATTACAATTTCTCCTGTACATTGTCAGAAGCCTTGACCAAAGTTTTTTCCCCTACTTTTGATACCTGAAGCCACCTGAAGTTTAATTACTGCATGGATTCCTTTGCATTTTACATGTTATTGTAATACCATAATCAACGTATAACATGTACATTGTAATCATGTAGAGAAACCAGAGAGTTATCCATCAAGACAAAGTAAAGACACTATTTGGGCTTTTATAACCTGGCAGACTAACCCCTGGTTCAACTCTAAGAACCCAATCAAAATGTCATGTTGGTACATGTATGAAGATACAGCTGTTAGATGCATGACTACAATGTACATATGACTTACAAACATTGGCAGTTTTTGAATCATCTCCATATACATTGGCCACTCTGCAGGTATAGTTGGCATCATTAAGGACTTGTGAAATATGAAGAGTACTCTTGTTACAAACTTGTTTTGGGTCACATGGAGTCCAAGTGTAAGTAGGTGGAGGGTTTCCTTCTGCTTCACAGTTAAGAGTTACACTTTGTTGTACACCAACAATAACATCAAGTTCAACAGTAACATTCTTAGGTCCATCTGTACATCAAATTGGAAAATAAAAATCAGATTAAAAAAACAGCATCTACACAAAGATGCATCTAAGTGACTTGTCTTCAATAGCTACTGTAAGGGGTCCAACCTTACCAGTAAACTTATATACAAAAGGGTATTTTTTTCTAGTCTGATGTCTCTTAGTTGCATGGATTCACTTACGTAGGTTTGCAAAACATTATCCTATGGTTTCAATTGTCTGGATGTTAATTGGGTGATCCTCATAGATGTATGTTAAATAAATTAGTGGTAATCCAATTTTCATAGTATCCAGTAATTTAACAGAGAACTTTTCCAGGTTGACACTAAAAAAACCATTTAGGGGATATTTCAAATCTTCGAGCTGACATCTTTCAAGATATGTTGAACTGATTTGTTAAAGATTTCCAAATCAGCATCAACTGAACATATTTGGTCACCCAGACAGTGGAGCACTGGAATCTCCTAACACAACATCTAATCTTTATTTCAAGAGGAGTTTATATTTACAGGAGTGGGTGAACACTTCCCAAAACAATGCAGTGCTTCAAGCTGCAACCGTTTTGGTCCCCATGGAAAGCAAAAAATATATTTAGTAAATAAAATTTAAACAAAAGCTACCAATTGGTAACCAACAGATTAAAAAAAGGAAGGGAAAAACGTGGCAAATTATCAATGAATTTTCCTGTACTTAAAGTTCAGACAAATCCATTCCATATGTAACCATATGATAATGAAATAGGAACCACTTTCTTTACATGGATGCAACTCTGGAAAGAGCTCTATACAATAGCTGACCACTTACATTTTCCAAGCAATGAAAACATAAATTTCTTTTCATCAGCATTTCCATTTCAGAGGGTTTTGACGGTATTTTAATTTTTGGGATGCTTTACAACCAAAAGCAACCAAATATAGATCATCATGTATTCTATTTGGTTATGTCACATGAGATTTAAAGCTGTGAAAATAAAATTATTGACAAAGGACCAGTTTCGAAAAAGGCTAAAGTAGCCTCCAGTAGCACCTAACCAAACCATCTAATCTTAAATTTTTACGATGAGAAGTATGGTGACTAAATATCTAGTGACTAAAGATCTTATTCCCAATATCAAAGGCTTTAATAACACTATTTCAGCTCACTTCTGACATGAGGTGTTTCTCAGCTGAGCAATAGACCAAAATCATATTTAAAATGATTTTTTACTAGGTCTCAAAAACTTTCTAGTAATCATATCTGCTTCTTGAAATCAGAGTTTCTTCATTCTCACTCTCCTGACCATTACTACAATCTTTAAATCAGCAAGGGAGTGAACATATCAAGTTGGCAAATGAAAGTGTGGCGAATGTGTCATGTGTCTCCCTAAATACCTCATGTAGTGCAGGATTGTGAAATATCTTTCCATCTGTGAGTTTTTTTTTCAATATTTGTTTTATATAGCAACCATTTTGCAATGGAATGTTCCCAGAAGGTGATTTTCTAAAAAATTGAGCTTTGAGCCCTGCATGGATGTACTTGGCCACACATCAATGCAAGTAATTGACAGCACACATTACAACATAGAAAAGATATCGAAAATGCATCTCTGTTTAACATCAGTCAAAGCTTTTTCACTGCATACTCACAAGTAACATTCACATAAACTGTTCGATTCTCTGGTTTACCAAAGTCATTATATGCTATACAGGTATATTCTCCTGCATTATTCCTGTTAATGTTTGTTATACTCAGCACCTTTCCTTATTCCACCACACCAGTATTTCCTTGGTTCCCAGGCTTCCCTTTGGTCCAAGTGATGTTTGGTTCTGGCCGACCTGAAGTATTGCAGATTAATTGCAAGTTGCTGCCTTCAGGAACATTTGATTCACCGCTAATTTCAGGGATATGTGTTAGAACTAAAAGAAATAAAACAGTTGCAAGTAAACTTTAGAGATAACTGAATGACATGTACACATATAAGCAATGTGAAAAAGCAATACTGTCAACATGATTTTAAAATGGTCTTCGCAAACCTTGCTCATGCAAATGAAATTCACATGTGTTATGATGTGCAAACAAGTTATTTAAATTTAGCTGAGATCCTAACCGATAGACACTGCGAGGTTTAAAGGAAAAAGTAGGGTAACTCAGTGGTAACGGATTTGCGTGTCTGAGAGGCAAGTCGACTGTAAAGGAGTTTGCGAAGCTCCGTTTATCATAATTTTTCATGTCAAATTATTGCTAGGGTGTGTAAGTAAGGCGCGGGAATAATAACTGACGAATTTATCTTCACAGGACAGCTATGCAGACTAAAGAGAGAATCAAGGCTCCAACGGGGCGTAAAAACGCCCTTCCCCCTCCCCTATAAGAGTTTTTAACATCGGAACGACGAATCTGCACTTGGGTCTCAGATGGTGAGTTTCACCAAGTTCACAAGTGTCTCAGAAATTTGAATTTGAATACGACGACTGCAACAATTATCAGGCCTTGTAAGATGCTAATAGGAATATTTACTGTAAGGATTTGTACGTACATTTTTAAAAGGAAATACATGTTTTGTCTAAAAAGTTCTAAATAAGCACTATAGGAAAACTATGGGTTGCAGCTTCGATACTCGTTCATAAAAAATCGATCTTTTCTCTCTAAATCTTCACGACTATGAACTTAAAAACTAAATGAAAACATAGGCAAGCTATGCATGCAAGAGTTATTTTTTTGGGGGTGGGTGGATTACTTGAAACATTGTAAGTAAGGTCTACATTCTTACAAAAGGAAAGAAGAGTATTAACGCGGAAAAGAACGAAAATGTCGAATTAACTCACACACAGGTATTTTGTGGTAGATTGTGCGTGTGTTGTGCGAATAACTGTAACAAAAAATAAACTGTATTGGTGCCACGGATACCTGTTGGTACAAAATGCAGACAGTAGACTGCAGACCGGATACGAAATGTAGACTAGGTACAAAATGTAGACTGCAGAGAGGGTACAATATGCAGACTGAGAATATAACTAGACCCTGTGAGCAGGGTAACTGGGATACCTGGATGGTACTGGATCCTTAGAATCAAGTGTAGTGATACTACGGGTGTCGGACTAGTATACTGAAATAGTTAGCTCACGTCTGGCCAAGGGCATACACCTATTTCAAAACATGGGCATGCTATGCATGCAAGAGTTATTTTTTGTAGGGTGTGTGGATTACTTGAAACATTGTAAGTGATGTCTACATTCTTACAAAAGGAAAGAAGAGGATTAACGCGGAAAAGAACGAAAATGTCGAATTAAATCACACACAGGTATTTTGTGGTAGATTGTGTGTGTTGTGCGAATAAATGTAACAAAAAAATAAACTGTATTAGTGTCACGGATACCTGTTAGTACAAAATGCAGACAGCAGACTGCAGACCGGATACCAAATGTAGACTGCAGACTGCAGAGTGGGTACAAAATGCAGACTGAGAATCTGAAGAGTTTTTACGTCTAGTACATAATAACATGTCATCTTACAGCTTACCGAGCATTACGCAATCGCTTTTCCCCGATCAGCTTTCACGATTATTTGCTCTATTGTGGAATATTCCTGGCCCATTTCGTAATGAAAATCGATCGTAATATAATTTCAAGCCTTCATATAGTCTTCTCACTTTGCGCGCGAGTTGGTTGGTGTGATGTCTTTACAGATTTTACCAACGTAATAAAAGTAGATGACGTCAGTGATGGTAAAGCAAGCATAAAACGTCAGAAATCTCCAAAAAACTACAGCGAATACACAGGGTATTAGTAATTTTTATTGATTTTACTAGAAAAATGTTCATATTTCGAAACATTTATCGTTGTAAATCGACCATATTTCGCTGCCCATACTACTCCTTATAACGTGTTCAAATTTTTAACGGTTCCTCTCGTAACTTAACACCGAGTCACACAACGCGTAACGCGTTCATGAATTAATCGTTGGCTTTTTCTCGAAACGTGAGCTTGGGCCAGCTGTGACAAGTCAGTTGGGTAAACAATACTTAACATAATAACATTTGTCACGTTGCTGTAGAAAGAGCGCTTAAGAACATTACATGACCTTTTGTTTTCTTAAAACGTGGCCTTGTTTCGTTTTGATTGCGTGATTATAAAATATCCTTTTTCGGCTCGCCGCACAAAGAGTTATTTCAGTTTAGTTTCCTTTACGTCATAGAAGTACATAAGGCCTTTTTTTTCACGCGAACATTTTAGTTTTAAGGAGTTGTCCCTGGAGCAAAGAGGAGTTTTATAGGAGTCTTCCGGAGTTTTTTTTTACAACTTGGAGTTTTCTCATCCCTGGAGCCAAGGTCAGACGTAAGTCACGATCGTTAGTTGTGTTTTCTGTCGTCAGATTTGTAGTTTAGCTGGTTTTCTTAGCTTGGACAGATAGGGCAGTGTTGTAACAAGTCGGCTAGCCTGATTACATGATTTAGTCCAATAAACATGTTTAAGAGTCTGCTGTCCGTCCCGTACTTCACTGTGTTTGACCTGGCGGACCCAATTACGCTGCACCCCGTGTCTGCCGTGCTGGGAACTCGACAGTGAAAAGTCTGATCGTCAAAGAAACAAAGGAGTCAAAGAACAGATCGAGGTAAGCCGTATCGTAGAGACTAAGTAAACGGCCCCGATCATGAATGGAGCGAATAAAGGAGAACCACCAGTTCACCAAGAGATCGTCGATCGTGATCTTGAATTGAAAAGAGTAAGAACTTTGTCTAGAAAGGCATTAGAGAACGCCGTCGAGGAGAAACATCGCGAGATAGCTTGCGTGCATAAATTGCTTAAAGAAACAATGCAATCTGCAAAGGAGCTTAGTAAAGGATCAGATTTCGAAATCATCTTGCGTGATCTACGAGGAGTATCTGAAGAGCTGAAGATGAAAATAGATGAATTGCGAAACCTTTACACGCAAGACAAAAACAAATACCTTGGAGACGAAGAACCACTTCTAACTAGCGAGAGCCTAACTCTCGACCAAGCTTATAAACTAGTAGAAGAAATAAAGAGTAGACAATCCGACAAATTGTTGTAGACAAGATCGCGTCTATCTTATCAATCTAGCCGCAGTAAAGTCTCATCACGCGCATCTACTAAAAGCAGTGCAGCCAAAAAATGAAAGCTCTCGTCGAAGCAGCAACAGAACGAGAGAGCGCAGAATTCGAAAAGCGTATTGCCGAAATGGAACACGAGCGCAGGAAATGCGAAACCGAGATCGAGCGAACACGCGAACAGGAGCTGGCCGGTTTCTCACCGCTGAAAGAAAGATCGCGATTGCCGTTGCAAAGCTAAAAGCAATTGAACAGGCGATAGGGGAAGAAGATAGAGGCGACAAAATTGAAATCGCGGGTATTCCAAACGCAAAAAGCAAAGAACGAACATTCACATGGCTTAACTCCACGTCACCGGAAAACCTCCAGCCGGGAACCGAATTGACAAAAACAGAAAAACCCTTTCAAAGTGCCCGAAAAGCCGCCTGTAAAATCGCGTGCCGCTGCGAGTCAGCTGGAGAACAATGGGAAAACAATCAAATCGCTCATCAAGCATTTAGTCGGTCTTTTATCTCATCGACCCCAATGAAAATTACCGGAAGTCAGTTGATAGAAACATTAACTTCCGTCAACGAACAGATAGTTGCCGGATTGGCTAGGCAACACCCTCCGAAGTGCCACCCTGACACCTTTAACGGAGATCCCACGCTCTTTCATCCCTGGAGAGTTGCGTTCAAAGCCATGGTATCGGACACCAACGTTTCGCCCGTTCAGTAGGTCAATTACCTGCGCAGATTTACCAGCGGCGAGGTTCAAAAACTTGTCGACAAGGAAGGCGGTGTCTCGTCTAGCAAACTGCTACTGGTCGACGTTTTCAGTAAGAGAAAAGCTGCATGCATTCCGTCGAGTGTACCCCATTATAGATGAACATAGCAATTCGTCCCTGGTCAGCACTGAGCTTGCGGATGAATTGGGAGCAGACGGACCTGCAGAAAAGTACTTTCTTACCACATACAGCGGCACAAAGGAGACCAAGTACGGACGGCGCGTGACAGATGTCGTTCAATCCGTCAATTCTACCCAAGAGCCACCATCTCGTTAATTTGGTAGTGCGTCACTACCATAGTCAAGTCCACCACTAAGGACGTCTGATCACACATGGAGCAAGCCGGCTACTCGCTCATCGGAGGTCACAGGACAGTAGCCAAAGAATTGAATGAGTGCGTTGTTTGTAAGAAGCTTAGAGGGTCGCTCTTAGATCAACGCATGGCCGACTTGCCTGCCAACAGGACTGAAGTCGCCCCGCCCTGCACTAACATAGGCTTTGACGTTTTTGGACCTTGGATGGTACGAACAAGGAAAACACGCGGAGGAAGCGCCAACTAAAAACGATGGGGAGTCGTATTCACCTGCTTAAGCGGCAGAGCCACCTACATCGAAGTGATAGAGTCCACGGATACAAGTTCATTTATCTGCGCCTTTAGAAGATTTTTCGCACTCCGCGGAACTGCATCCCTTCTAAGATGTGACCGAGGAACAAACTTTACCTGCCACACGCCTCACACTTTGGAGGAGCATGGGAACGGCAAATGGGGACTGCCGCCTACTGGACGCCATGTTTGCCGCGCTCGGAAGCGCCCAGTTAACTCACGAACTTCTCGTGACCCTAATGGCCGAAGTGACTGCGATCGTCAATGCCCGTCCCATTGTTTTGGTGCCTAAAAAAAACCAAAGGCGTTTTATGACTGGGCTACCACATGTATCCCAGATTTTCAGATCTTCGCTTCAATCTTGAGATCTTCGTTTTTTCCGCGGTGATCTTCGCGTCTTCGGAAATACCCATAGAGAAGCTCAAAAATGCGGACCGAGACTAAAATTGTTCCATCGACTTGATATATTTTCGACGTTAATGGATCACATCATATTAACATACCTTCGTAACTCATTCATTCCAGATAACAAAATCAAATAAACCTGCTAACGATGGTAACTGAATTTGTCCTTGGCCAAACACAAACGACTCCACAAGATCACTTTCTCCAGGCATCGAAAACATACACAAAATCGTCCACAGTTAATATTAATCAGACAGTCATCTTGGGGTAGCACCGAGCAAACCAATCCAGAAAAATACAATCGGCACACTCAACAAATCATGAATCTTGCAACACAGCTTGCCGTTAAAGAACTGCTCAAATCAAAATGTTTGGTGCAACTCATCACGTAGTACGTAGTAAATCACGTAGGCATCTACAAGTTAAATAGCGTCTGCTTTCTCTCAAAGAAAATACACCATCACTGAGCGAAGCTGGCCAGAAACTACAAAACCTCACCTTTTCAGTTTTCAAAATATGAAAGGAAAATTAGATAAAACTGTTGGGATTGATTGTGAAATTGCTTAACTGGTAGTGTGACATAAGCTCAATTGGTTGAACTGGGTGCTTTAGCATGACGCCGCTTGACGCCGCTTGACGCCGCTTTACGCCGTAAAATTACAAGCAGAAATATAGAAGCTTCTCTTGAAAGAAATGAACGACTAAGAATGTCCAAACGAGCACGTTTCTCTGACAGCTGAGTAATACTTTAAGCGGATGTCAAGCTTTGTTCGTTTTAATGCTTTGTAATGGCGCGAATCAACGCTGCAAGAAAACGGTGCGAACGTAGCAATGACTACTTGGTTTTAATCAGCTGCTTTCATTTTAAAATTGTTTGATTCTTTCTTTTCATTAGTTTCTTTAAGCGGGTTAAAATATCAAAATTATCAATTTTTGCCCACAAAATGCGCCCCAATGTCCGAAAAAGTGAGAATTACTGAGCTTGAATTGCAGTGTTCATGTCATCCTTTTATTCTCACATCACTTTTTGCGGATATTTTCCGTAAAGTAAGGCATCAATGGCAGTCCATTTTACCTAGAGGCGCCCCTTAATAAGAAGCAAAAATACAAGAAGTTTTGTATAGTCCTCTGAAAGCATCTTGCAATCAATACGAGATGATGTAACGACAGATTCTGAAAAGGGTTTACTAAACCTATTTACTTATAACATTCTGAGAAGAAGTTGCTCTAGTGGAATGCCACGCGTCCGGAAAACCTTTTTAT
This sequence comes from Pocillopora verrucosa, assembly GCF_036669915.1. Taxonomy (NCBI): domain Eukaryota; kingdom Metazoa; phylum Cnidaria; class Anthozoa; order Scleractinia; family Pocilloporidae; genus Pocillopora; species Pocillopora verrucosa. Next base: position 10,114,572 of record NC_089317.1, read on the forward strand.
GATTTCAATGACCCGTCAAGCAAATGGAAAGTTGTTTAATAGGACAGATCGTAACGAGGCGTAGAACTTACTTGTCAATCCGTGCGATCCGTACGGGTCGTGTAATGTATTCGCGAGTCCGAAAGCTCTCCTGTCGATCCGTAACTGTTTTCACCAATCGAATGTCTCTCAGGCCATGATGAATTTTGTCGATTCGAGTGATTCGTAGGGATCGTCTACTATATTTACGGGTCGCACTTTTCACATGTGAATATCGCTAGGGTGCCACAGTATAATCTAATCGACAGAAACAACGTTATATTTAACCACTCCATTCAACGACGTGTGATATTCTTATTTAGGAGCGACTCCAATAAACAATACAGCAATTTTCCTCAATAAACTTACTTAAGCTCACTACAGTCTATATCTTAGCTCACCACTGACACAAACACAATTTTTTCCAAAGTTCCTTAAAATGAACACTCTCCACAGTTGCTTTCTCTCGGTAGAGCTTTCCAGTCGGTCACTTCCGACAACAGCAACCAACTAACTACCACTAAGCGACTTAGTCTTTATATACATTTACAAAATAACATACTGGAAGCTTACAACAAAACTATTTTGGTAGTATTACGTCGTAAGAAGGTGACCTAATAAAATGCTCGGGATCGAAAGTTCCATGGTATGCTCATCAGCATCCTAGAAATTCCTAGGTATTTATCCTACAGTTATTATTCATAACAGGGGATACTTGGGTTTTTGCCTGCTGGCATGGTGGTGTGTCGATTCGTACGATCCGTACAAACCGTACGGATCGTGTAATGTATTCACGAGTCGTACGACCCGTACGGATCGTTTAATGCGTTCACGAGTCGTAAGGCTGTGCTGTCGATCCGTAAATGTTATGAGGGAGACCTTTTTCACCACTTGGCTGTCTTTCGGGCCATGATGGATTTGTCGATTCGTATGATTCGTAAAGTGCACAATCCATACGGATCACATCCTCAGAGACCCAGGGGCTGCGAGTCAAGTCAGGGCGGGAGAGCCCCTGGGGACATTGTCTTATCAGGACAGTTTCTGAATGGTCGCAGTCGTTCTGGCGTCTGACTGATGCCAGAAAATCTTTGTGTTCTTCTACCCAATCAGAGTGAAGTATGCTTTAGATCTAGTCCTTTTGTGTGTTTTAACACGGAGATATGCATAAAGTTCAGTTGCTCAGTGTGTTTGTTTGGGTCGTCCGATCAAGCTTTGCTCGAGTTGAAAAGTTCCAGTCTCAGCGCCTAACATAAAAGAAATCGTTCAGATTATCCGCCCAAATCTTACAGGAAATTGTACTGGAGTAACGTATTTAAAATTTTGTGAGGTTCGAACAAAACATAGTGGTTGCAGGCGTTAATATGTCGCTTTTAACATTGGACGAGATGTACGTAAGCTTATTTCTTTCTAGATTTCTTGTATAATATATTTTGACTGAAACTTTGCCAATCCAGAGAAATTATTTCGTCGTACGAACGACTGCGACCGTTTGGAACTGGCCTGGTTAGACAATTTTCCCAGGGGGCTCTCCCGCCCTGACTTGAAATCGACTGGCAGCCCTGGGTCTCCGAGGATGCACAGATCATTTAATGTACTCACGAGTGGTGCGACCCTTACGGATCGTGCAGTGTGTTCACGAGTCGTGCGACCCGTACAGATCGTGTAATGTACATGTATTCACGAGTCGTACGACTCGTACGGATCGTGTAATTTATTCTGGGGCCGTGCCACCTGTACAATCCGTAAGAACTTGAGGCAACAAGGAGGGTTCCCCAATAGGTTTTTCGGGATCCGGGATTGGGCTTATTAATTATTTAGTTCTGGTTCGGAACGATTGGCTTTGGCGCGTTAACCCTTGTATCCGGCGTGTGGTTGTAACTTTTGTCACGCATTTGGTCTACATGCCGTTTCCACACATGCTCACCGATTTGTGTTTTATACGACGCTGGACCCGTGCGTTCAACTACGGTGGCTTCTGACCATTTTGACTCACCTCGAAAGTTTTGGACTAGGACCTCCTCTCCGATCAAAAATTCACGTTCTTTCGACTTGCGATCATGTTCCGCCTTGTCGTACATTTGTCCATCGGAGATTTTGTGACCTAGGTTTGGACGCAATAGGTCCAATCTAGTTCTCGGTCGGCGTTTTAGAAACGATTCAGCCGGTGTTTGACCTGTTACACTACTGGACGTCGTTCGATTACTGAATAGAAATCTCGCCAAGCTCTGCGTTATTGACGAACTTCCTTCAGTTTTGAAGTGTTGCTTGAACGTCTGAACGAAACATTCCGCTTGTCCGTTTGATCTCGGATGACACGATGTGACTAGCGTGTGTTTTATTCCATTTTGTTTCATAAAATCTGCCAATTCTCGCGAAGTAAACTGTGGACCATTGTCGCTCACTAATTGCATCGGTACACCGTATCGAGCAAACATATTTCTCAGTTTCTCGATCGTTGACTCACTGGTCACGCTAGACATTATTTCCACTTCTAGCCATTTGGAGTGACTATCGACCACTACAAGGAACATCTTATTCACGAATGGACCGGCGAAATCGATGTGAATTCTCTGTCAGGGCGTGTCTGGCCAATCCCACAGATGCAG
>NC_089317.1:10124695-10129695 GCF_036669915.1 Pocillopora verrucosa
AAGTCCTCCATCGCTTTAAGATTAAGAAGCTGGTAACATAGGAATTAATCAATAATTTTGAACAGACCTGCAGGTTGTTGCCTCGCTAAAAGCTCTGTTATTCCAGACGATGATCATGCCATTAGGAAATAAACAGGAAGTCTTTGAGAAGATTTTTGTTAAGACAGCTTCATAACTCCGTAAGAATAACAAAATGTAAATTTGAGAGCATCAACTCACGAAGCCTTCGACTTCGTGGGTTTCCACTTCTGACCTCTTTTGATATCTTTGGCTCTACCCTTAGAATAGTTGTAAATAATTCTATAATTCAGGAGGAGTGGGAGAAATCGAAAGGAGCGGGAGATATTCGAAATATTTCTGTTAGACTACAAGGAAGGGTTCCTCATCTTAATACCGATTCTTTATTATTATCAAATTCAAAATTATCAAATTTCCATAGATATTTTCTCTATTTTCATAAACTCGTTTGGTGCATTTAAATTGAAAGGCTTCAAAAAATTCGTGGCTGTTTGTGAAACACCAAGCCAATATGATGTGTTTTTAAGTCCTTTTTACAGTTCCCGACGCCATATTGGATTAGAACCGCGCACACATGACAACGAGGCTGGGGTTGACTGTGAGTGATTTTGGTAAAAATTCGCACGTGGGTAGTAAAAATGTTCGATTTTTATGGAAATGGGTGGTCCTAGCCGAAATCTCGACAAATGTAATTCTTCTTCTAAAATAAAAGGAAAGCAGTGTGCCACTTTTGGCTGTTCAAATACATTTTATGGTCCCAATAGTTTGCCTACGAGCTTGCACCTCTTCAAGTTTCCGAAGGATACGAACAGAAGACGCCGATGGTGCAATCTCATCAAACGTCAGCATCGGAAAGAGGGCTTTTTCGTGACAAATTCAACGGTGGTTTGCTCAGAACATTTTCGAAAAGAAGACATAGGGAAAACTTTAACAGGCCGCTGGGAATTAGTGTCAGGTTTGTCTTTAAAAGACTACATTCATCTGTCACTACATTTTTTGCTGATCACCCTAATTTTGATGTCACTACCACATTGTTTTTATCGGATATTATGTTTATTGGTTGCTCTATTGCAACTTATATTTCAATAAAACATACGAATAAAGGCCACCAAGATTATAAGACTTGATGCATGCCTCTTTATTTTGTCTTGGACCCAACTTTATTAACCTAAATGAACCCGAATGTTATTGTTTCATGTATTTCCAGGTTCTGAACCATTCCAGTTTACATGGACGGTGGAAACTCCGGAGAGGAAGCCCCTCCAAAGAAGAAGGCTTTTCACTTCTTTAACATCTAGAAGTTTAAAAACTGTTGAAGAGGAAGATGAATTTTGTGCTGAAACTGGAGAAAGTGCTTTAAATGATACTGTTTCAGCTTCACCAGATGTTGCTACAAATGTGAGTATGCCAGACCTGCCTGTGGATCCTGAAGCTACAGTGCTAAATTTACTCAGCAGAGTTGAAATGCTAGAAAAGCAAGTGTCCACACTGGAGGAAAAGGTATTGCAGTTGGAGAAGGAAAAGGAAGCTTTGCTTGCACACCAGTTTTCTCTAGACAAAATTAAAGACGACAATGCAGCAACGCTTTTTTTCACTGGCTTTCCCAATTATGAGGCTTTGATGAACTTTTATAATTATATTGAACCCAAAGTCAGTAAAATGCAGTACTGGAAGGGAGAGAAACTCTTGAAGGAAAGTCAGCCCTATCAGATGAATAAGACAATTAAACCAGGACCTTCACATACACTCACTTACATCGAAGAGTTTGTTCTTGTCCTATTGTGACCGAATGCAGGATTGTTTGTACATGATCTTGCTGACAGGTTTGGAATGAGCACAAGTCTTGTTTCACGTATTTGCATTACATGGGTAAGTTTTCTTTCCATGGAACTTCCTGGACTCTTTCCCTTCCCATCACAAGAATTAGTCAGAAAAAACATGCCTCAAGAGTTTTCTGAATATCCTACCACAAGAATAATTTTGGATTGCAGTGAAGTATTTATACAATGACCATCTGCAATGCTGGCACAATCTGAAACTTGGTCAGATTACAAACACCAGAACATATGGAAAGTGTTGGTGGGTGTTACTCCAAATGGTCAGGTGTCCTTTATTTCAGACTTGTGGGGGAGATGAGTTTCAGACAAGCAAATCACACGAGGAAGTGGTGTTCTCAATCTATTAGAGCCTGTTGACAATGTCATGGTTGACAGGGCTTTGATATTTCAGATATTGTGCCAAATGGCGTAATAATAAACATGCCTCCTTTCTTGGCTGGAAGGGATCAGATGAATGAGGTAGAAACTCGGGAAACTATGAGCATAGCCTCTTTGTGCATACATGTCGAACGAGCAATTGGGAGGATAAAGACCTACCATATACTGGATGGAACACTTCCAAACACTTTGAGCTCATATGCCTCACAAATTGTCAAAGTCTGTGCCTTATTGACAAACTTTCTCCCTCCATTACTAAAGTCAACTTATCAACAGTACTTTAATTGAAATACTCCAACCCACAGACAAAAAACGGTTATAAGGACGTTATATAATTTAACCCTTTCACTCGCAGGATTCCCTTAGTTACTCTTCCCACTGTCTGCTTTAAATTTCTTATGATACAAGTTTGGAGAATTTGGTTTTGAATCAGTTAGGTTTGTTACAATTCCATCCAGGCTTGCTGCTAAAAAGGGCTTATCTTTAGACTGCAAAAGTCCAACTTCATCCACTTTAACAGTAATTCCTTCCTGCTCCATCTCCTTGACATATAGCCTTGCCTTGCTTTCTAAGCTATACTGAACAGCTTCAGTGGTAAAATTCGAATAGAGCATTGCCTTAAGTTTTTTTGTAGGTTCAACTTTGGTTTTGGCGGCCTTGCCGAAACTTGAAGCTGTTAGAAGCGATTTTCGTTTTTCAATCCACAAGGGGTTTTTCTTCCGACCCCTTGTTATCCTTTCAGTTTTGATAATCTCTTCACTGGTGGCTGTTAAATTTGCAACATATTCGTCTACAATACATTTAAACCTGTGCGTTGCAATGTCATAATTGTCAGTAAAGGGTACTTCCTGTGGATTGATCTGTCCATTGTTTGAGGCTGATTGAAAGGTGATGCCTCTACATTTAGATTTGATATCGTGGAAGAGAAAGAAGGAACCTGAGGGCAAGCAGTTTGGAGGTTCTCGCAGAGTTTTTTGAAGCTAGTCTCGTCACGTGTTCTCATGTCTAAGGCCCTAGGATCAAACTTTATTATTTTTGGCTAGGTTCTTATGTTCTTCTTACCGAATCGAATCTTTCTTATCAATACTTTGTCGATTGGCTTCGCAGCTACACTTTGATAGCGCGGTACCACCCACACTGAGAGCCGCGATGTGCAGGTTAATGGCTCAGAGTTATTTTGTAACCTTCTTCTTATAAAATCCTCGATAGCAAACAGCACTCCTCCGATGTGGTTGCAATTTCCTTTTCCTAGGAGACCGAGGCCAGCAGGGCACGTACAAGCAGCGCGTAGCACATCGTAGGTAAGTGAGAACTCGAGAATAGCTCTGTAAGGCGTTTTCTTCATAGAGGGGAGAACATTTGCCTTAACGTATGTTTTGTTTTCAAAGACTTTATTCTCCAGTTTTTTCACGTTTCCTTCAAAGAAGAACTGATAAGATTTCAGCTTTTTGTAATGCGTTCCTTTCAACACGATGTGGCGATACTTCCGTGTGGAAACAACGAGGTAATCGTAGAGCTGAATGAAATTCATCTCGGGTAAGTTACGGAGATCGCTCGACCATCCAAGGGCTGAAATCCTTACCATAGTTGCTTCGTATTGAAAGTCGCTCTGGTTTTGTTCTAGGTCCTGGACATCTGTAGGAAGTTCTCGGTTTTCTCCACCACTCGATGGAAAGACGTGTCGCATCAGCAAAGCGTAAACTTTCATCACTAAGTCGGCTCTCATTCCGCCCGTCGATTCTGAATTAGACCTTAAAATTTCCCTGAGATCTTTTGCTTTGAGTTTCTGGATGTCATCTAAAGACGAATTTTCTATATCGTTGTATTTAAGAACCTTTTTGAAGGGAGAACTCGCATTAAAATGTGCATTAGGACGCGAAATGTTAGCAGATCAGCTGTTTGAAAGAACCGCCGGGTCAACCCCAGCCTCGTTATCATGTGTGCGCGGTTACTAATCCAATATGGCGTCGGGAACTGTAAAATGGTCGGAAAGCAATGTAAATCATCGTCCTAAACCAGATGAGCCCACGACATATCAGCGTATGAGTATCTGCAGGTTACAACGTGACTTCCGCTTATTCTTTTTGAAGCGTATTTACAGTGTACTCGTGGAATAGGAAGTTCACGTAGTGCATTTGAGCCAGTTTCTGGCAGATTTGAACAGAAAAGCGGGTCTTTTGTTGGAATGTAATGACATTTTGATCGATGGCGCTGTTAACGAAATATTCGGCTGGTTCGTAAGTTGTCGACCTGGTTACGGTCGATCTGATTGATTGACAACACCTCCAGGGCAATACATATCATCGTCCCAAACCATACGAGTCCATGACACGTCAGCGGAATCGTAGCGGGAGTCTTCTATTTTTCTGCTCGTTTCCGGCGAATCAAGAGACCGTGACCTGTGTGACTGACGATAAAGCGTCGTGTTCTTAAATATTTTATTGCGAAAGTATTCTTCCCATAACTTGTACAAACTAATTTCTGTCTAGATCACATATTTAAGAAAAAATCTAGCCTGTTATAAAGGCGTTAAAAGGAAGATCGACACTTAAATATGACCGGCCTAATAGTTTCGGTCGATGTTATCCTCTGACCTCGCTATCATCGACCAAAAGCAGATTCAGGTCAAAGATCATTTGCATAACTTTGCACTATAAAATCTTTCGATTAGAACAAACATACAGTTCTTTTCTGTTTGTAATAAATGATCTCACTGGATTTTATGGTTCATCTCTTGTTACGGCTCGCGTGAAGCTACAGTCGAGA